>NC_056741.1:1811532513-1811677513 GCF_019279795.1 Protopterus annectens
GGGCTATTGATGAGCACTGTATGAAGGAGGGAGTTGTTTCCACTTTTGGGAAAGTTGGATGGTTTGCTGAACTATGTGGCTAATGTTGTGAAAGGCTGCTTATTGTATTGTATTAGTTCATATTTTTGTGAAACTAGACATTTAATAACCAGGTCACATAGGAATTCAGAAATTTTGCTAATTTGTCCACTTTTGTGGCTTAAGGAGGGAAGGGTGATATGAATAGGCAATGGAAAGGTTAGTATTGTGTTATTTATTTTTTTATTTGCTATTTGTTAATGAAGTAGATGAACTGGTCTACTGACCCTTTTCAGTCATGACTCAGGTTCAAAGAGCAAATTAAAACAGTACACAGAGTAAAATTACCGGACATATGTGCAAGATCAGTATATGGCATTTATAAAATATACATGTAAAAGAACAAAATAAAACATAAAAGAAGTATAACCTGTGCAAACTACTATACAATTAATGGAATACAGTATTGTTGCCAAAGATCAGTAGGATTACCAGACATTCAGAGTCTGAAGTGCAAGAATATACTGGAGAGGACACTTGCATTACAATGAGATATATTTGGACAGGACTAATGATCGTCTACCAAATGTAAGCTCTGGCTGCTCATTACAGAAAGTGTTACAGTTATCCAGATGCAAAAGTGAAACCACATCACGTTTTACCCATGTTTCTATTATTCCAAAAATATCAGGGTGATATTGTTGAAGGAGTGGTTCTAGAAGGTCACATTTATTGTGTGTGCTTCTAGTATTTAGATAGCCAATTGTGAGAGATCATTTCATGGATTATGCTGACTGTAGAGAGTTTTATTGGCTAGACCTGAGCCCACTTCTTAGTAGTCTAAAAAAGTTAAGGGAGATGTGGTTCAGTTTTATTAAGCATTTTCAGAATACCATTGGATAGACAATATCAGGACTCTGACCTAGGATAGTTGAGAAATTTTGAGATGGAATAGGATTTTTAGAAATGGATAGGTCCGTGATACTATGGAAGAATTTAAAAGGTTGGGAGTTGAGTGACACTGTTTGGTGAAACAAACAGCTAATATGACGGATTAGTATCTACCTAAGCAGAGAACATAGTATACACAATACAAAAGTCATTAAAGACAAGCATTTTCACCATTTGTAAAATGACATCTATCAGGCTTGACTGGTACAAATTCACTTCAGTATGGAGTTGGTCTGGTAGATGTGTTAAAAGATGTTTCCTCCAACAACTCCACTAACCACATCCAATTTCAGTTCCTCAGACAACACCACTACTCCAATTCACACTTCATCAAATCAGTTTTCAGTGTATTCAGTAACATAACCCCCACCTGTGTTATAAATACCATTTTAGCTCAGCAATCAACCATACTTCTAACTAAAACCAGTATGAATCTCAACCCTTGTTAAATGGAGGCCGACCACCTTAGCACCAGTCTTCCTACTGAATACTTGAAACTTGCATCAAAAGTCATTGCTTATACATTCTCAATCTTAATAAATCACTCCATTTCTGAATCACATATCCCAGCTCTCTGGAAAAAAAATTTACATTCTCCCTCGTCATAAATGTAGCAAATCAAATGAACTCCTAGCTACTATCCTAATGCTATACTATACGCATTTCTCACTAACTCCTCCCTGCCTGATTTGACAGCTGTCTTTCCAATATATTCCAATCCATCCCATTTCAGTTGGTGTCTCCCAAGAATCCATTTTTGGCCTCATACCCTTCAATATTGTTATCAGTGAATTCTCCAGAACTAGAAAAAGTGCTTTAATTACACAGTATGCTAACAACTCCACCCTTATCTGCTCTGCAAAGAACTGTGGCATTCTACAAAAAATAATACAAGATTCCTTCAAATGAGTTGAAACATGACTATCCAATTCATAACTATTCCTTAAACCCGAACAAAGAAAATTAATTCTCTTCTCACCCAAACAATCAAGTACAACAAAAAATGCTTTTATGGTTAACTTTCCCCAACCACACAAAAACTGAATTAATTCAGCACAAACTCTCCTAGGAGTCTACATGCATAACAATTTGATATTTGACTACTATGTTCCGCACAGAATATAAAGAAAAAAACACATCAAAAACTAAACTCTCAGTACAAAATAAAAACTTACCTGACTGATTCTTCATGGAAGACACACAGCCTCCATCCTTCTGCTGTATTCCACACATATATTAATGCACACTCCTCTCAACTATACAAACTGAAGCATTGTTGTAACAAGATAGCTGTTTTATGGTCTGATGAAGCTGAGTAGTGAAAGCGCTTACCTCTTGTCGACTACAATAAAGGAGTTTTATATGGTTTCGTACCCAGTTGGATTTTTTGTGCCTGCAATTTGAATTGTAATTCCAACAGTCTTATTTCGCGAGTTCTTGTTTGGACCTTGGAACTTGCATATGCCTGCCTCCGTCCGTTGCTAGTTTTTATTCTCTTAGTAGAACAATAATGCCTAATACCAATCAGCAGTGGCCTAATTACTAACAAATTACTGAGTACTCATAAAGGTTGTCCTACATTATCTGCCAAGGTCTTCACTAGACTTTCTGTTTGAAGGAGACAGAAGCCTTGCAACATGTACGACAACATTGCAAAGACAGGAAATAGCAAAACAAAACCTACTCTATGCAAATAATTTTGCCCTAGGGGCATGAAATTATTCAACACAAACTTCTTGCCTTACTAGTTCCTGAACATACATCTTATACAGAAAGGTAATTATACAATGTTTAGTAAGGCAAGCTACTAATCCCTTACTACATCTCAGCTTTTATCCCTCTGTAACTTGTACTTTCCTATGCTCTTTCGTTAGATTTATTTAGTAAACCAGCCTTTGTGTGATATCGGTTGGTTTCCACCTTGCAGCCTTAGGGGTCTTTTCAGAATCTGTATGCATATATCCATAACCATAGCAATGGTTGGACAAAGGGGGCAGCCACCTTGGGTGCAAGGTGTTGGTACTATTGGGAAGTGCAGCTCTTGTAAAGCACTTCTGTGCTTCAGCACTTTATACGTAGAAAGGTAGTTTTTTTTTTCTTCTTTTTTTGCCTTTAAATTTAACAGGTGAGGGAGGGGGCACTAGATGAGCCAGCTCTGCATATATCATTTGACGGAGTCTTTAACATTTGTTAATTAATTCTTTTTTTTTCTGAAGTAGTAAGTACAGTAGTAATTTACCATAATAATAGATGTTCTTATAAATCAATGAATTTTATGTGGAGGTCATCTCAAGGATGACCTTTAGCTTTAAATAGCTGGATGGTGGTTGGGAGCAGTATCCACAGAGCTTAGGCTACTGCAACAGTGATCTAATATTGGACATCTTATGATAATATATTTAGTTAGCATCTTTGTAGTTTGATGGATAATGAAAAAATTTAATTTCCTAAAATTCTAGGCTGCGATTCTAGACCTACCATCCAGGCAAATGACATGAACAAAAGCAAAGGTAAATATCTTAGCATTTTTCTTTCTTATTTTTTATACATTCATTTATTTTACTCATTTTAAGTGGAAAAATTAAGATAAAACCTAAACACAGTTGCAATTTAAAAAAAAATGACAAAACAGTGACAGCACACTGAAGACCACTAAATGTACAGTAGAAATGAAAAATGGGCATATGCTCAATATGAGAAGAGGGGTACGAAATGTAGTATGAACAAGTAACTGGAATGACAGAGACACAGGCGGATATCCTCAATGGCTGTTACAATCCCATTTCAAATCAGTATAAAGAGAACCAAATGATTCAATAACAACAACTTTTCAGAATTATTCCAGAGTTCTAAATATAGTTTGTTTCAGACAAATGTTCAGGACATCTTTCAGTGTTCTAGCTATCCTTCCTTCCATTTTCTGAATTATCTGTCCTTGTGATGGTCATAATGGTAGTAAGTGAGCAGGGTAAGCTCAGACATCCCTATACCCAGCAGCAGTTTGCAGCTCATCTTCCGGGATCCCCAAGAATTCCCAAATGAGATGAAAGACGTGTTTGGGTTCTGACCTGTGGCTTCTTCCCATCTGGATGCGTCTGGTATTCTGCCAGGGTGAGGCATCTAGGATGTATCCTCACAAGGAGTTCATACCATGTTAGCTTCCCACTTAGCAACATTTCACTGCCTCATGTATCTGTTCCACACTTCCTCTCTCATTGCTCCCATCTCTCCCCCATTTATCTCTGTATCACATCTACTGCTCTTCTACCACAACATACGTGTTGTAATTATTATTCTTTAATCACAAGTTAACTACATTTGAAAAGGGCCATAGTCCAGTCTACTTACCTGCTTAGAACAAATAAGAAACCTAGCAATATAATAATAAAATAAATGCAGATACAACTCTAGTTCCATGAATACAGGGACTGACTGGGACCCTGTACTGTTCTAGTACCTCCCACAACCCATTCGGGTATATAACAGTCACGTCTCCACTAGGTCCACAAAACTATGATCCTTGTAACAGTTCTCTTACAGAATAAAAAAAAAAAAAAAAGATACCAGGACATTTTCACAGAAACAAGTCTGGGGTGCATTCACAAAACTGTGATCCCATGAAGGATTTCTCAAAGAATAAACAAACCACTCAAGGAATGGATGCCAGGCCATGTCTACTGAGTAAAGAATGAAGTGCCATTTACAATTAATTGCCTGGTGGGATGGTAACTAACATAATCTGGGCAGACTCAGCCTAAAATACTGCATAGAGCTGCTCTCTGGCCTCATCATTAATAAGGCAAAGGGTGGAGTTCAGGAAACAGATAGCAGAAGATAGATTAAAACAGATTAGGCCTTGTGTAACATCCCCATGCTGTGCCAGTAATCAAGGAGCCTGAATCCTCACCACTGACACTGGGGAGGGACGTGCACTTGGAATACAAATGGATACACTCAGTACTTCCAGATGCAGACCTCTCTGGATCAAGCACAATTTCCCTTAAGAGCACACAGTACTCACACTCAGTCCAGGTTATGCGTGTCTCTATCTGGCTCTCCCCAGGTCCCCAGTAAGGCTCCCCACTGGCACTGTGAAACCAGTGCTTTGTGTCCCTGCCCCAAGTAGCTGATACATACTCTGAGGTTTAATTTTCACGCACACACACGGGAAAGGCTGGCACAGATTACCTGCTCTACCCAGACTATAAGGTCACTGCCACCAGTCAGTTTCTATAAGTCTCTTAAAAGGGTATCTAATTATGCTAAGTGAAGTCAATATTAATACAAATGGTAATGTTGACCAAACAGCAAGGCTTTCAGGAGTGGCCAGAGTTGTCACTAAATAAATATGTGTAAATACTTTCAAAGCTTAAATATTTTCTAAAAAGTAAAAGACCAGCCACAATGAAAAGTTTAAATGTATTTAATAATAAAAAATAAAAGAAAAAGAAAAATATGAAATATATTTTTACAATAAACCACAGAGGTCAAATCACAGGAAATATTGAAAATTATATTGATGGACAGACTCATACAAATAAAGAAAACAATCTCTAAACTAAGCTTCACTATGTTCCTGGCTGAATCTAAGAGAATTACTATTCCCTAATATCTTACTTCATAGACCAAGGCACAATGAAACAAGTGAGCAGTCTTTCTAGGCAGGTTCCCCAAAATAGAATACTCAATACTTTGAGATTACTGCCTGTAAAATACAATATGCAAGATGGCTTGCAGAATGACCTCATCTGGTCGCCTGGCTCTAGGTTCTCACAGTATCCCCCTTTGAAGCTGAGACAAGAATTTGGCATAGATGGGTACAATACACATCTAAACTTTTATGGAGCTAATGAGCAAAGGCTTCTTCCAGACCCACCACCTCCAGTCCTATTCATTTCATTTCATTTCAATGGTTTACTAGCTCATTTATATTTCCCTAATTGTTCTTAAAGTAAGCTAGCTGGTTAATTTCTGCTGTCTCGGTATTATCTAATAAAACACAAACATTTAATTCAGTTACAATAATACATGTACATTTCTATTCACTTCAGCAGGGCGCACTGTTGATACATTTCAACACAAGCAAACATCACAAGCATATTTTCAGCACAAGCATCTGTACAAATTAGTTTGATATACAAATTACATAAATTATTTATAAACTTCCAGCTAGCTCTGCTGGCACAAGTCATACACCCACTGTCCTATTTCTCTCAACATAGCTGACAGTACCTCCTATCGTCACACCTTCCTTGGAAATAAAAACTGCCCCTTTTGAGGCAGAATATCACATCACTTATGAGGACATTGCGTTGGACATTGACTAGCACTATCTATTAATGAAACTGATAATAGTTCTATACACAGCACTGGTACTGAAGCCACATTTCCTTATAGGGGTGAACTCTTTCCTACTATTGATTTGTTCAGAGGCCTGGGGTGGTATGAAGATACTCACCAGCGCCCAGCTGGAAGACATACTGTTGAAGTTTGTGACAGTACAACAGACAATCAGAAGATACAAATCTGCTAACCCTAATCCTAGTGAAAGACTAATACTTACATAAGGAATGATGATGATGATGATACCTACAGGGGTGTGACTGAAAAGCATGGCATGTTTAATCAGAAAGCTGTGAATCAGTACTGGACTTGTTTGCCAGTCATGCATTAGATATAAAGAACATCTTGGTAATTGAGCATATACCTTTAAATATAATCAATCTCAGAGACAGGATATGCATATTGTGTGGTACATGTCTTTCTAAAAGTTAGTCATGCTAAACATTTCATACAAACTAGACACATAAAGAGGCACATGGATAAAAGATGATAGGGTAAAAGTATAAATAACTTTTGCTCTCATCAGAAGTCTGACAGTATGTTAGGAATGATTGAAAGTTAGTGAGGTTGGTTCCTTATACAAAAAGGGAAACTGGAAAAGAAATTGCTTTTGCTCCCACCAATAGATACAATCTCAAGCTAGAATGGAAGATAACATATGAAACCTTTGCTTTCACCAAAGTTTCACAGGCATGAGAATTACAGTTATAAGGGAAGAAAGAAGGACATGAAGTATACAGAGGGAGTTTGTCTCACTAAGCCTTATAAGAGGAGTGTGGTATGAAGAATGAAAGAGCAAGGGGGAAAGAGTCCTTTTCCTCCAAATAAAATGCAGAAGTCTGATGTGAGGAAGGAAGGAAGGAAGATACAAAGAAGAGGCGGGAACTAAGTAGATTAATTTTGCTCTCATGAAAACACATAGGTTTAAGATGGAGTAAAAACATACAGAGAGTCTTTACTGTCCCTAAACCTTAACAGGGAGAAGTGGCATAAAATTAGGATAAGGATGCAACAGGAAGTGAGAAGATTCCTTCTGTTCTCATCTAATGGCAGTAGGTTAAACCCATGAAGTGAAAAAAGGGAGAGAGAGGGGTCTAACACCCTGACCCTTGTTGACTAACTACCCCAACATAGACTGGGTGAACTATTCTTGCACTAATGCACATACCCAATGATCCCTCGACTTCATCAGTTCTAACGCACTAGACCAGCTCAGCTCATCCCCCACAAGGGGAGATAACATTCTGGACTTGATTCTCACCAACATGGGTGACCGCTGCACTACTCCCATGGTACATTCTTCCCTGGTGAGATCAGATCATAGGTCTGTCTCATTCAAAGTTTCTATCCCACCCAACCCCCCTCCTCCCAGCCATAACTAAGCTAAAAAAACTTTTCAAAAGCTGACTGCAACCTCCTAAAGGTGGGTATCAGCTTCACACCACTCCCCCTCTCACATGATGCAGACAACAATGCTGAACAGTAAGCCAATGCAGTATATAAGCACCTGCACAACTGCATGGACTCAGCCATACCCAACAGAACTAAAACCTGCTCCTCAAGGAAACACAAACCTGTCTGGTAGACATCCTGCTCCTCAAGGAAACACAAACCTGCCTGGTGGGCATCCTCTATCAACAGGCTTTATAACAAATGGAAGAAACGGTTGCCCAGTGGTAAAAAGAACAAATTCCAAAGTGGAAAAACTCACTCCTCAGCCTCAACAAGCAAGTTAGATCACTAGTGAAAACCTCCAAAGCTAATTATGAATTGAAACTAGCCTCTGAAACAATGGGAAATCACAAAGTCTTCTTTAGTTTCATCAGGAACCTCCATAGCAAAGCCCAGGATTGCTCCAAATTAGTACTTAACGGTACCACTTACACTGATCCTGTTGACTTAGCCACCCTGCTAGCAGATAGGTTCAGAGCCAGCTTCACCCCCTATCCCCCCATAGGTCCATTCCACACCCTTGATATTTGCCTGAACCTCACATCTCTATAGATCAAGTGTTAAAGGTCCTTATCCAAGGCAAAGAACGCAGCTTCCATGGGACCGGATAGTATCCCAGGTTTATTCTGCACCATCTCCAGCAAGAACTAGCTTTGCAATTAAGCACCCTATTCATACACAGCCCATGTACAGGCTTCATTCCAGCAGAGCAGAGAACTGCCACTGTCATCCCCTTGCACAAAGGTGGTGCCACTGCTGACCCTAGAAACTATTGTCCCATTAGCTTGACCAGTCTGATCTGTAAAGCCATGGAGCATATTATTATGATCTCATAAACAAGGACATAGGCAATCTCCAAGCACTTGACCCCACCCAGTTTGGATTCATCAAGGGCAGATATTGCCTGTTGAACCTGGTTAACTTCTCTGAGATCGTCACCAAGGCCCTGGATGATGGAAAGTCAGTACATACAGCCAAGGCCTTTGACACAATCCCCCACTCAGGCATCACTGAAAAGCTAACACAACTTAGCGTAAATCCCTATCTCATCAGATGGGTGGCCAACTGGCTCACCAATAGAACCCTCAAGGTCAAAATAGCTGCCTCCACCTCCGACAGCAGACTTATCACTAGTGGTGCTCCCCAGGTGTCTATCCTGGGACCCCTACTATTTGGCATCTACTTCTCAGAGGTCCAGGCAAAGACAAAAGGCCTGTGGCTGACCAGGTTTGCAGATGACTAAGTTGGGTGCTGTCATTGACTCCCCAAATGATACTGACATACTGCAAGATGATCTCACAGCAACAAATGACTGGTGCCAAAGTCATGGCCTTAAGTTAAATGCAAAAAATGTATTATCATACCATTTGACAAACACTAGGCAGGATTTTTGCCAGGTTGAAAATTTAACAGTTCACAGATAGCAACATTTGATGCATCTCTGATGGTTAATTCTATGAGCATTAATAATAAAGTTCTTTTATTGGAACATTTGCTACGTTCTCACAAGATTGATGTTGTTACTGTTTGTGAAACGTGGTTAAAGAACAATGACTGGAAAACAGTTCTGTCAGGGTATAAATGTTTTTACTGTAACAGACATTCTAACAAAAAAATCAGGTGGAGGTGTTATGATAGGGATTAAAGACAGTTATGGGACGTGAATATTACATGTTCAATGATAACACCAACACTATCGACTGTGTAACTGTGACACAGACAACCCTGGAACATACAACTGTATAGACTACCAAAGTCAAGTGCAGATGACCTAGAGGAATTCATACATTTCTTGCATAAAACACAGGAGGGAATAATAATATTAGCTGGGTACTTAAATTTAACAGAAACAGACTGGAATAATATTGATTCAACAAAAGTTACTAAAGAAATTATTCACAACGTATATTCACGAATAACAATTGCTTCAGATTGTCAAAAAAAAAACTACTAGAGGACAGAACATACTAGAAATTGTGTTCCTAAAGAAATTACTGTTACTTCAAGTCAAGTTTTATCACCGTTGATGTGCAGTGATCATGGGGTTATAAAGCTTAATTTGTTGCTAGATAATTCTGCCAAACTGAATCTAAACCAATGCACAGAAGGGTAATTACAGATTACATGGAAGTAAAACAGTCACCATCTAAAACTAACTGGAGTGAGGTGTTCAGTGGAAAAACTGCAGATGGAATGTGGAAAGTTTTGAAAGAGAAACGGAGTGCAAAAAATAAAAAAAATGTTTAACATCAGGATCTATGGATATATCAGGGGGATACATTTCCATAAACAAGACATCTGATTAAGGTGAGAGACAAAAAATATAATAAATGGAAGAGAGGTCAAACTACAACTTTGAAAACTGAAATAAGCTGGAAAAACAGATTAAGCATGGTGTGAGACAAGATCAAGAAAAATTTGAAGAAAATGTATATAAAGATATTGAGCATAATAGGAAACCTTTTTATAGATACGTAAGATATGGAAAGAGTAAAGACACAAATTGATAAACTGTGTGCAGATTCTAAAATTTATTCTCAGACGCAACAGATTATAGATACAGTTACAAAATCTTATGCAAAAAAGTTTGGCTCCACAAAAGGGATGATACGTTGCCCTAGTGACACATCCAGGTAACCCCAGATACTGGAATCAAATTAGATTACATTGAAAAAGAATTGAGCAAACTGGATCTAAGCAAAGCACAAGGAGGAGATGGAATAACAATAACCCGAGAACACTTCAGCAAGAATTTATGGTACCATTAAATCTATTATTCACTAGGTCATGTAAATATGGGGAGATTCCTCAAGATTGGAGACATGCGTTTATTAAACCTTTCTTTAAGGGAAAGGGGAGAAGGCCAAACCCACAGTCATACAGACCCTTAAGTCTACTTTCATGTTGTGGAAAAATAATGGAGAAGGTAACACTGGATAAGTTATTGTCAAAACTAGATAGGTTGGGACTTGAAACCATATAAGAGTATGCATATGTTGAAAATAGATCTATTACCACCTGTAATACGATGTTCTAGAACAATATAACTATGAATGAAAAACTGTACTGTGATATAATTTATATAAACTTGACTTCAGCATTTGACAGAGTCATACACGAAACACTAATCAATAAATTAGTACAACTAGCTAGGTATTGATGTACTCTTGATAAGATGGATAGCTGCATGACTTACAAATAGGACATGGCAAGTATCATACAGCGACTGGACAGGTGAAATCTTTGGTTACAATCAGGGTGTCCCACAAGGATCTGTCCTAGGCCCTTACTTGTTTAGATTGCATCTTTCAGAGCTAACTTTTTCAACTGAGGTATTCTACAGTCTATATGCAGATGACCTGAAATTGAGTAAACTGATTACATGTGTTACAGATAAGGCATGTCTGCAAAATAACTTAACTAAACTGACTATTTGGGCACAGGAGAATAATATGCTGATAAATACATCAAAAACTAAGCATATGAGATTTGGGAGACATAAATTGAAAGCCGAATATTTAATACAGCACACAGTGTTTGAAACTGTAGACTCATTTAAGGACCTGGGTATCTAGGTGGATTCCGCTATGAGGTTTTTCTTACCATATCAACCAATTGGTTAATGACAGTTATGCAACCATAGGTTGTATAAAAAGATTTATAAAGTCTAGGAAATCAAAAATAATGAAGTCATTGTTTGTTAGTTACAGAGTATGGAATAACAATATGGAAACCTATAAGAAAACAAGCATGAGTAAACTGGAAGAAGTACAGCAGAAATATACCAACAGCCTCCATGGATGTGAAAATTTAAGTTATTACAAAAGACTAAAATATCTGAACATGCATAGTTGTCTCTTACAAATATCTAAGAGGAAATCTTATTCAGGTATATAGGGCATTTAGAGACAACTACCTCTGGGAATGTTTGGGGTTATCAAAAAGTACTACAGAATCATCAGACAACCTATGTACAAGATTCTACAGGAATAAAAAGTGTACTAATTGGTTCTCTGACAGAACAGTTGATGCATGGAACAGACTACTAAATTGCATTAAAGCAATTACTAATTTAGATATTTTTAAGAACAGCCTGGATATTTATTAAGGGAACAAATGTTTTGCTATATTGGCAAGCTAGAAGGGCATTAATGCCCATGCTTGAAATATTTGTAAGTACGTATCCAGCAAAAACACAGCCCCTATTGATTACCATATCAAGGGCACCCCCCAAGTACACAACCTGTAGTGACAGACTTGGGTACTCAGGTTGACAACAATCTCATTTCGACCATCATGTAGCAGCAGTGATCAGAAAAGCCTTTTTACTTGGGTCATCTCATAAGTAAAAGGGACTGCATACAGAAAAAAAGGAGGTTATTACCTCTTTGTACTCCTCCCTCATTAGGCCAATATTTGATTGCTCAGAGGTGATCTGTGTCTCGCCTAGAAGGCAATATCAGACCCTGCCCTACTAGAGATACTCCATATCCATAAGTCTAACTCCTGGCGCATTACCCACTCAAAAGGCCTACATTTAATATGTGACATCAACAAAACTTGCTGGAGTGACAGGTTTGTCTCCCAGCGGCTGCCCCGTCTCTGGAATAGACTTCCCATACATGTCAGAGTACCTCGCTGACTCTCTTCAAGCGCAACCTTAATGAGTGAATGGGAAACCACAAATTTGTCCCTGGGGTCCACTCACTGACAGCAGCGACTAGTGCTGACTGACATTTCTTTTTTGGCGATAAATTCTTGGCTAGACTTGTAAGATTAGCCTTGTAACTTCCTATGAAAAGGCAACAGCTGACGCAACATCCTGACCCCATGTAGAAAGTGGGGGAAAGGGGGTTGACGACAATGTGGATCCACAGTAAATGATACTGAATCATATTAATTCATCAAAACAATTTTTATCAGTAAAAAGTAACACATTTTAACCATCTCAGGAACTCTCTAGTGGAAGTCGTTACCAAGCTGCTAGTAAGTCTTCCCCATTATGTTCCACATAATGAGAAGCAGTGTTCCACGTTCTGGAGACACACGATTGAGAACTATACTGTAATTTAGGCTTCACTGGGACTTTTGCCCTTAATTTTTTGTTTGTTTTTTTAGCCATGCCCCTCCAAGATTTAGCCATATATTCAGAATTAAACCTGTTTAAGTGAACCTGTAAAACCATCCCTTATTACTAGTCATTTGAGATTCAGTGTTCAGAACCCTTTTTAATTTGGCACAATAACAAAAAAATCTTTTCTGTCTGCTGTGAAATTTAATACTCTGGGGTGGTGGTCACGTATGATTTCATCTCGCACACATTTCTAGCTATGAAAACTCTCCCTAGGATGGAAGAAAGTTGTAGTTTTTCAACAATGATGCAAACCACTAATACACAATGAGACATGATGTATCCTTTTCATTTGACCAACACGTTATATAAAAGAGCTTCTCTGGTTTCCAAAACGTTGTCAACAAGGAAAAAAAGGAACAGTACTTTTTCAAAGTCTCAGCTTCGGAAACCTCTTAACACAGTTGAGTTGACTTTATAATATTACATGACAAAGGCCTCACGACAGTGGCAAAGCTACAGTAGCGTACTGGCAAACCTTCAAAAGAAATATATCAAATAGTCTCAGCGTTCTCCCTTACTGTCTCTGGACTTCTGTTTTGTTAGTGTCACGTTAATCAGTGACATTTAAAACAGGAATAATGTATAGTATTGTAGGAAATACTGTAAACGAAAATAGTGAGGACACTCCTTAACTCGAGCACATTTTACACTACCACTCTTATTTCTGCTTTTGAAGGAAGGTCATCCAACATTATAAACGACTTGACCCCACCGCGGTTTGCACTTCCACTTTCAGTTTTGAAGCGATCAAACTTTTTTGTAGCGAAAAACTGTACAAAAGTAAAAGCAGATCAAATTTCGAACTTTGCAACACCTGAATAAAGTAATTACCACTGTAACTAACGTGAACAGCAACAGACTTCGGAAAACAACACTATTATCTTCCCCAAACAGAATCTCGTACAGCCTTCCAGGAGAAGACATGACGCCGTGAACGTTAGGATGCCGGCATCACGTGATGAGGAAATGTCGCTATGCTTTTTTCCTCACATGAGCTCCCCTCCAGCTGCAATTTTTCTGACGGGATCACATTTTTGGACAGGATTACATCCGCGTGATGGTGCAATATAGTAAACACTGAGTCTGACAGCGTGCAGTTTGGATCCACAGAAGAAGGAGCGGGACATTTATGTACAAAAAAACTTAGCGAGCGTCTTTAACAGAAGCAAGACTCGGGCGTGAAAGAGCTGTACCTAGAGGTGGAGACCAGTGCAAAATGAATACGGAGAAAGATTTTTCCCCTCTAACTGCCACCATTGTGAGAGCTCTGAATGACAAGTTGTATGAGAAGAGGAAGGTTGCAGCTCTAGAAATAGAGAAGTAAGAACTGCCTGGTTGTTTATTTATCTGACTTATAACAGTAAACTGTATAGGATATGGTGGAACTTTTGTTCATGTGCCTATTCTCATAGTTGGTACTAGGATAATCCTGCACACAGGTAGATAAATTATTCCAATATTTACAAAATTATATGGCAACAATTAATTCCGTAAATATATGCATATAATGTGTTTAGAACCGGTCAGTTTTTCACTCCTCTGAAAAGTTTCAGAATGTAGCAGAGCTCATATTGCATGTGAGTACGGTGCAGAAAACTGCAATAACTTTAATGATCTAACTGAAAAAGTACATGCATAATTTTATTTATGAAAGTGTAATTAATAATGGATGGAAAATGTTAATAGTGGAGTTTATACCCTTGTATAATGCATAGCAAAAAAAGTGCTTAGAGCCAGAGTAAGACTATTTATTTATTTATTTTTAGCAAAGTTGGTTGTGACGCCCATATGACTGCAAGGGTAGCAGTCAGTGATTGGGACAACATAGGACATTAGTTTTGCTTGAATGACAAGTATTTCTTTTCCACCCTGTTGACAGGCATATAACTGTGTTAGTTTTACAACTAATGGACTTAAAAATTCAAATATGAAATTTTAGTTGACATAAGGGGTAATGATACATAACTGTGTATATTGATGTACCAACTGATATCATGCTTATTAACAGGCCTTCTCTGAAACACTGATGTTATAAGTCTCTGTACTACTAAAATGACAGTGCACCACTTTTATTAATTATTTCTAAGGCTGAATTTTACGTGTATAATGTACAGGCCCCTTAACATGGCTTTATTCATTTAATGATTGTAGTGGTGGTTACACGATTATACTAAGTAAACTGGAATGCTATGAACATCCTATGGGACTGAGTTATAGTTTTTAATTGATTCTATATGTTTAAATTCTCTTTATTTTTCTGCAAGTTTTTCATTTATCATTCCTTAATACAAACAGCGTTTTCATAAATATATTGTATTGTACCATAGTTCCCATAAGAATTGCATAGAGCATTTAAGCTTCCTAAGTATATCTGTGTGTATATTTATATATATATATATATATATATATATATATATATATATATATCTCAATACTGTTAAGAGTTTACATGTTATGCCATAGCTGCCACAAGAGGTGCTTAGTGTAAGTATCAGCAAACATATTTATTCTGTACCTTTTCTTTACAAAACATTAACTTTAGCAGCTATCTCTGAAAATATCCAGTATTTCAGCTGTAATTTCTTTTAACTGCACTCTGTGAACCCACTCAAGTGACCGGAAACTGTAAAGTGCTAGAAGAAAGAAACGTACAGTATCAAAAAATCAGCGTAAGTCACGGTTGAGACTCTGATTAATTAACTGGCTTATTATTAGGGTGGTTGGAGAGCATGACACTAGGGATGATATCAAACAGTTTTTGTTTTATTTACCCTCCCAAAAATCTGATAAATAAGCTCTAAGTGTATTTGTCTTTCCGTAGTTGTTGTTGGGTAAAATAGTAAGCTTGATTACCTACAGCTGTAGTTTTTCTCCTTATAGTTGTTGCAAGTGTGTAATACTGAGAAAAACAAAAATACCCTATAGCTGTTTTGTGATTATTGTAGTCCTTTATGATTTCCCCAGAGTGTTGTTTACAAATAAGTAAAATCTACTTTCTTTAAAAACAAAAATCACCAAGGGACTACAGTTCCTTTAACTTCCTGATTACCTTCAACCCAGGCCATTTTGTTGATTTGTTTTTCTAGTCACAAGCACATTGACTGGCTCTACCTGCTCTGTTCCCCCTCACTTCGCTTGGGAGTAGGGTAGGGGAGTAGCCCATTTCCCATCCACCCCTGCTGTGCCTAAGCTTATTCCCAAATAGCCACTCCCCAGAAGTAAAGCAGTCCTATCACAGCTAAGATAAATCCAAATTTATATAATTTCAAATTTGCAATTAAACTGTACTCCCATATATCACACTCCACTTGCTTAACTACCTACTACTTTACATCTTTTAGTGTAATAAGTCATAAATGGACAAAAGAATAATTTTAAAATCCCCCACATATCAAAACTCGATAGATAAAAAAACTTTCTTACACTGTGAAGGACAACAGCGTGGAAAAGAAAAGGTAAACACTACTAAAAACTCCTGTTGTCCAACACGGCAGTAAAACTTGATAATAAAATCAAAGCTTTAATAAAAAAGAATGTAACATAAAACAAGCAGTCCTCAGTATTCCGATAAGCACTTATCGGAAAACTGAGGACTGATTGTTTTATGTTATATTATTTTTTTTATTAAAGCTTTGATTTTATTATCAAGTTTTACTGCCGTGGTGGACAACAGGAGTTTTTAGTAGTGTTCACATATCAAAACTCAGTTACAATAACAATTATTCCTACCTACTCATAACATTATTATTTTAACTTAGACATGTCTGAAACACTAGTAGTAAGCAATATGATAAGTTTATACCCATCAATAGATTCATAGGTAGGTACTAGGCTGTCGGCCCGAGGGCTTATGTAAGCCTAGCCAACAAGGTTCCCTGGCTTACGCCACCCAAGAAAGTTATTTTCCTGTGTCACTGTCGAGCAGAGAGACAAAAGTGATCCCCGGGGTGCATTTTCTGTTTCCCATCCACTCATCAAGATTTTTCTTGAAGAGTGCTAATGAAGAACTTTGCTTGACATAGATGGGTAGCCTGTTCCACAGTATGGGAAGTCCCTGCGACAGGAATCTATCCCTCTAGCATGTCCTGTTTATTGTGGTGACAATCCTACTATTTCTATCTATTACAACTCGCATAACCTCTTACCACACAAAACTTAACAACACACAATCTATGTACACTATGCCCTTCCCAGAACCATTACATTTAAAACATACACATTTAATAATAGCATCAACTATTTGTAATCCCACAAACATAAACCATGCACCATTTACCTTACTCACACAACAATCTTACCATAATGTTAGACAGAAATACAAGAAGTTTGTATCAAAATACTTAAAATTAATAGTTCACATTGCATCATAGCTTGTACTTAGTGGAGACATTCACCCCAACCCTGACCCCCAAACAAATCCAACTCATCTAGATCTTCACACCCCAGCCCGTCCCCAAAAACTATTAGCTCTCCCCAGAAAAGGTATGGACTTACTACTACTTCTTCTTTCGGCTGCTCCCGTTAGGGGTCGCCACAGCAGATCAGATGTTTCCATTTCCTCCTGTCCTCTGCATCTTGCTCTGTCACACCAACCACCTGCATATCCTCTCTCACCACATCCATAAACCTTATCTTAGACCTTCCTCTTTTCCTGTTACCTGGCAGCTTCATCCTTAGCATCTTTTTCCCAATATACTCTGCATCCCGCCTCAGCACATGTCCAAACCAACGTAATCTTGCCTCTCTGGCTTTGTCTCCAAACCTTCCAACATGGGCTGACCCTCTAATATACTTATTCCTAATCCTGTCCATCCTCGTCACACCCAGTGCAAATCTTAACATCTTCAACTCTGCCACATCAAACTCTGACTCCTGCCTTTTTGTCAGTGCCACTGTCTCCAACCCATATAACATAGCTGGTCTCACTACCCTCTTGTAGACCTTCCCTTTCAATCTTACTGGTACTCGTCTGTCACAAATTACTCCTGACACTCTTCTCCACCCACTCCACCCTGCCTGTACTCTCTCTTCCACACTCACCATTACTCTGAACTGTTGATCCCAAGTACTTAAACTCATTCACTTTCGCCACCTCTACTCCCTGCATCCTCACCATTCCTCTATCCTTCCTGTCATTCACACACATATATTCTGTCTTAGTCCTGCTGACCATCATTCCTCTTCTCTCTAGAGGATATCTCCACCTCTCCAGAGTCTCCTCCACCTGTTCCCTACTCTCACTACAGATCACAATGTCATCTGAAAACATCATAGTCCACGGGGACTCCTGTCTGATCTCGTCTGTCAACCTGTCCATCACCATTGCAAATAAGAAAGGGCTCAGAGCTGATCCTTGATGTAATCCCACCGCCACCTTAAACGCATCCGTCACTCCCACCACAGACCTCACCGCTGTCACACTACCCTCATACATATCTTGTACCACTCTTACATACTTCTCTGACACTCCCGACTTCCTCATACAATACCACAACTCCTCTCTAGGCACCCTGTCATATCATCATCTTTCGGCTTTTCCCGTTAGGGGTCGCCACAGCAGATCATCTCTTTCCATTTCTTCCTATCCTCTGCATCTTGCTCTGTCACTCCAACCGCCTGCATGTCCTCTCTCACCACATCCATAAACCTTATCTTAGGCCTTCCTCTTTTCCTCTTACCTGGCAGCTCCATCCTTAGCATCTTTTTCCCAATATACCCATCATCCCTTCTCAGCACATGTCCAAACCAACGCAATCTCGTCTCTCTTGCTTTGTCTCCAAACTGTCCAACATAAGCTGACCCTCTAATATACTGATTCCTAATCCTATCCATCCTAGTCACACCGAGTGCAAATCTTAACATCTTTAACTCTGCCACATCCAGCTCTGACTCCTGCCTTTTTGCCAATGCCACTGTCTCCAACCCATATAACATAGCTGGTCTCACTACCCTCTTGTAGACCTTCCCTTTCACTCTTACTGGTACCCCTCTGTCACAAATCACTCCTGACACTCTTCTCCACCCACTCCATCCTGCCTGTATTCTCTTCTTCACCTCTCTTCCACATTCACCATTACTCTGAACTGTTGATCCCAAGTACTTAAACTCGTCCACCTTTACCAACTCTACTCCCTGCATCCTCACCATTCCTGTACCCTCCCTCTAATTTACACACATATATTCTGCCTTAGCCCTGCTGACCTTCATTCCTCTGCTCCCTAGAGCATATCTCCACCTCTCCAGAGTCTCCTCAACCTGATTCCTACTCTCACTACAGATCACAATGTCCTCTGCAAACATCATATTCCACGGGGCCTCTTGTCTGATCTCATCTGTCAACCTGTCCATCACCACTGCAAATAAGAAAGGACTCAGAGCTGATCCTTGATGTAATCCCACCTCCACCTTAAATGGATCTGTCACTCCCACTGCAGTCCTCACCACTGTCACACTACCTTCGTACATATCCTGTACCACTCTTACATACTTCTCTGCCACTCCCGACTTCCTCATACAATACCACAACTCTTCTCTAGGCACCCTGTCATATGCTTTCTCCAAGAATACAAAGACACAATGCAACTCCTTCTGACCTTCTCTGTATTTCTCCAACAGCACTCTCAGAGCAAACATTGCATCTGTAGTGCTCTTTCCTGGCATGAAACCATACTGCTGATCACTAATCATCACCTCCCTTCTTAACCTAGCTTCTACTACTCTTTCCCATATCTTCAAGCTGTGTCTGATCAATTTTATCCCTCTGTAGTTACTGCAGCTCTGCACATCACCCTTATTCTTAAAGATAGGTACCAAAACACTTTTTCTCCACTCCTCAGGCATCCTGTGACTTTCCAAAATTTCATTAAACAATCTAGTTAAAAATTCCACTGCCATTTCTCCTAAGCACCTCCATGCTTCCATTGGTATGTCATCTGGGCCAACAGCCTTTCCATTCTTCATCCTCTTCATAGCTGTCCTTACTTCCTCCTTGCTAATCTGTTTCACTATGCCCACATCATCCAACCTTCTCTCTCTCTCATTCTCTTCATTCATCAGCCTTTCAAAATACTGTTTCCATCTACTCAACACACTCTCCTCTCTTGTGAGTACCTTTTCCTCGCTATCCTTTATCACCCTTACTTGCTGCACATCTTTCCCAGCTCTATCCCTCTGTCTAGCCAATCTGTACAGGTCCTTTTCTCCCTCTTTAGTGTCCAATCTCTCATACAACTCTCCATATGCCTTATCCTTAGCTTTCGTCACCTCTCTCTTTGCCATGCGTCTCATCTCCTTATACTCATGTCTACTTTCTTCATCTCTTTGACAATCCCACTTCTTCTTCGCCAGCCTCTTCCTCTGTATACTCTCCTGTACTTCCTCATTCCACCACCAGGTCTCCTTGTCCTCCTTCCTCTGTCCAGATGTCACACCAAGCACTTTTCTAGCAGTCTCTCTTACTAGCTCTGCTGTAGTTACCCAGCTATTCGGTAACTCTTCACTGCCACCCAGTGCCTAATACTTAATGTAAATCTCAGGAGCATCATGAACAAAATTCAAGAATTGCATGCCACTCTTGCTCTATATACTTCAGTTATAGCCCTTATAACAGAAACCTGGCTAAAACCAGACATCTCTAACAAAGAACTAATTCCTTGAGGATGCAACATGCATAGGCTAGATAGACAACAGAAAAGTGGTGGCGGTGGTATTGCCTTTCTATACAAAAACAATCTCACTTTAGAAACTCTAGACCTAACCATCCCAACTTTAACCAACACTGAAATACTGTTTTTTAAACTAACAATTAATCCAGAGAAACATCTGTACATAGTGGGAGCCTCCATCCCACCTGGTAACACTCTGACCACTCTAGAACACATCCTAAATCGAACGCAACATTCCTCTCTCAAGTCATCCATTAGAATTGATTCCTTATTGTGCGCTGGCTCTCCTGCAACTCTCAAAATCACTCTGACCACATTAACCTACATGGTTTCTCACAAACAATCCAAACTTGTACTAGAGTAGACAAAACATCAAATATTAAGTTCTATACTAGATCCTTACAAACAAGCCAAATTTATCCCTACACTCTGGCTGTCTCCCAGACAGCCTCAGTGACCATATTCCAACTTACATTCTCCGACATCGAATAAATCCACATCAACTTAACACCTACCACCAAATCTGAGATAAGAAAAAATTATCCCCAGGGCTTCATAACTAGTTTAGTTTAGTTTAGTTTAGTTTAAAAAATACAACTGAGCACCACTCAAAAATCTCCCTTTAGATACTGCAGTTGAATACTTTAACTCAACCTTCCTCAATATCCTAAACATCTTGCCCCCCCCTAGAACAATAAGGCTAAAATACGATTATGCCCCCGGCTAACCAAAGAGACAAGATCTCTGTTAAAAACTAGAGAGAAGGCCTGGGAGAAATGTCTCAATGACAAAACTACAACTAGCAAACAAGTATATCTAGAACTACGAATTAAAGCTAAAAACATATTAGACAGGATGAAATAAATGACCATAGCAGTGTCCAATAAAAAAAAAAACAAAAAAAAAACAAAGAAACGCATAAAAACTCTAGGCTGCCATCAAATAATCCTACATCCAGGACAAACTAGTACTCTCTCCCCAACACTCACTGATAATAAAGACAACATAGCCTCAAAATTTAACAGATACTTTACTGAATCCATACTAGCCCTTACAAACAATAATTGTTCTTCCCCTACCCAGACTTGCATAGTACCCACACTAAATCCCAATAGCTTCTCTTTCCACCCTGTCCCAATAAACACCATAGTTAAATATCTCAAAAGGCTTAAACCTACTACACTTGGTGCTGACTATCTACCTGCCCAATATCTAAAACTTGCTGCAGAAACTTTATTCTATGTTGTTATTGTGTCTTTCGGCTTTTCCCAGTTAGGGGTCGCCACAGCGGAACTCCGGTCCGCTAATGATTGGCAGTAGATTTTTACGTGCAGAGTTCCCAGCTCTAATGCACAACCTTCAACGAAGGTACGCCCATTCACGCATGTCTCCACACAGAAGACGCTCTAGCTGAGAATTGAACAGGACAACGTCTTACTGGGAGGCGACAACGCTACCGCAGCACCACCACCACAGTAGAAACAATATTCTGTCCAGTATCTATATTAATAGATCAGTCCATCTAAGAACAACAAACCCCTAAAATTTGGAAAGAGTCACAAATCATCCCACTACATAAAGGCGGAACTTGACAGAATTATCAAATTACTAGCCAATAGCTATACTACCACTATTATCAAAAATACTTGAGAGGTGCATTCATTCACAAATCTTGAACTATCTAATAACCAGTACTCTTCTATCTATCACTCAACATGGTTTCCATCCTAATCATAGTACCGCCATTGCCCTTGTTAACTTTACTAACATTATCAACCACCATTACAATGGTGACAGTTTAGTTTCCTCCATCTTTCTTGATCTGTCCAAAACTTTTGATACTGTCTCCCATTCTAAACTCCTAACTACACTGCTGGAACTTAAACTTGGCCATTCTACACTTACTTGGTTCCAGCAATATCGAACTGAATGCCAGCAAGCTGTAAAAGGGCAACAAAATCTCTTTTTATTATTGCCTGTAACCTTGGGAGTGCCACATGGATCTATTCTGGGCCCTGTCCTTTTTATTGTCTTCACTAACACTGTTCATACTGCCACCCCAGTTGCCTCCATAGTTCAGTATGTGAATGATTCCACCCTGACTTGTGCCACCCCAGCACTGCAAAAACTCCAAAAAGTCATCCAGCAGTCACTTAATGCTATGGAATCTTGGCTAAACAATGCACAGCTTATACTTAACCCTACCAAAGCAAAACTCATGCTCCTCTATCCAACTAGAGCTGCAGACACCCACCCACCAGTCAATATCTCATCACTAAACCATATAATTATTTCTCCAGTTTCCCAAACAGAATTACTTGGAGTGGTCATTGACCATAATATAATATTCGACATACGCATATCACAGACCATAAAAAGTTCACAAAAAAATAGGAACCCTGTACATAAATCGACACTTTCTAAATAAATCTTCAAAGTCCACTATAGCAAGAACCCATCTTATCACTATGCTACTGTACTCCTCAAAAGTTCTTACAAACATAAAGTAATTTGACCTAGCAAAACTCAAAACTTGCTATAATAAAATCACAGTTTGCCACAGTAACAAATTTCAGATCTCAGCATTATTTGGCTTTAAATAACTATCCTGGCTTGAACTACCAAATCTATTTGTTTATAATCAACTCACCTTCGCCCATTGAATACTAAATCAGCCAGAAAAAATACCAGTACTTCAAAATCTAGCAAGACACTACTCCGGTAACAAGGTACTATGTTCCAGTAACAAATCCTTTCTAAATATATCCAAACCAAGAACTGCATCCGGAGTTTCCCTTTACTCCAACCGCATAGCCAAAACTTGAAATTCCCTGCCATTAAATATCAGAACTGCTTCCAACTTAAAAAAAAAAAAAAAAAAAAAAAAAAAATTCTCAAAGCACACCTATCAGAATCATGAACCTGTTCTTGCACAAACCCTGGTTGGGAAATAGATGTCTTACCTGTTATTTTTGTATTTGAATAGTATACCCCTATTAAGCATATGTATGCTTAACTAGCTTCTTTTCTACCTACAGTCACAGTACTGCTATTCCCTGTATCCTATCTAGACTATATGATTGTATCACTGAAATGTATAACATGTATTTTCATTTTGTCTTTGTATCTGAGATTGAATCAATATTTGATCTGTACGTTGTATATTTATCTTAAGTTTATTTAGATATATGGAGTTTTTCTCCCTGGGCCACTGCTGAAAAAATGACATTTTGTTCAGTCGGACTTTCCCAGTAAACAAATATAAAATAAATAAATATATGATCATTGGATTGAAATTACCTCAGACACACTGACATTTGTATGAAAGAACCGCATGCATGCAGTTATTAGTCCTTTTTAGCATCAAATACCAATTAAACCCTCTAGGCTAAATCATGACCAATCGGTGTGATTTACAATCCAGATTTGCTCCCGGGGTAAGACTTGGAAGGAAACATTTCAGGCTAATACAGCAACCATCATCTAATAGGTTCATAGATAGGTACTAGGCTATCGGCCCAAGGGCCTAAGTAAGCCTAGCCAACAAGGTTCCCTGGCTTATGCCACCCAAGAAAGTTATTTTCCTGTGCCCCTGTTGAGTAGAGCCACAGAAGTGATCCCCGGGGTGTATTTCCTATTTCCCATCCACTTATCAAGATTTTTCTTGAAGAGTGCTAATGAGGAACTTTGCTTAACATAGATGGGTAGCTTGTTCCAGAGTATGGGAAGTCTCTGGAACAGGAATCTATCCCTTCAGCATGTCCTGTTTATTGTGGTGACAAGGTTTAGGTCACTAGAGTGTGTAGCTCGGAGGGACTGGCATTTCTTTAAGTGTAGCATGTCCAACAGCTCTGGGTTTGAAATAGCTTTATATGTTAGGCAGAGATCACCTCGGAGTAGGCAGTATGCTACGGAGTAAAGCTGGAGTTTTTTGAGATGGTCAGTGTAGGGCATCTGTTTGAGGCCAGTAATCCTCTTTAAGTACTTCTGTGGCCTTTCCAGCTGCTGCAGATGTCTTGTGAGGTACATTCCAAAAGGGGCATTGTACCCTATAATGGGTCTAATGAGTGTCAAGTAGAGGGGAACAATGACCTCTTTTTTCCTAGATGAGAACCCTTTTGTGATGAGGTGTGCCATGTAGAAGGATTTCATGACTACTGTGGCAATGCGATTATCAAAGGAAAGACTACTGTCCACTTGGATCCCCAGGTCTCTTATTACACATTTGGCATTAAGTAGACTGCCGCCTATGTGGTAGTTCATGGGTGCAGAGTTTTACCAAAGGGGATGACAATGCACTTTTTGGCATTGACCTTGATTAGCTTGATGACACTAGGCATCTGTCTCAGTGAGGCCCTTCTGTAGGATGTCCACATCATTTGAGGACTCAACTATGGCTCCTAGTTTGCAGTCATCTGTGAACTTTGTTGGCCAAAGGCCTTCTGTGTTAGCCTGTACTTCAGTGAAGTAGATACCAAACAGCAGAGGTCCCATGACTGAACCTGTGGTACTCCACTTGTTATTGGTTTGAAGTCAGATTTGGAGTCTGCAACTTTTACAGTGTGGGTTCTGTCAGTAGATTTGGAGTCTGCAACTTTTACAGTGTGGGTTCTGTCAGTGAGCCAATTGGCAATCCATCTTGTGGTGTAGGGATTTATACTTAGTTTAGTGAGTTTAGCTATAATTCCAGAATGGGGAATGGTGTTAAAATGAACCACCTTACCCTCATCTACAGCTTTGGTGACTGCCTCAAAGAAGTCGATCAGGTTCAGGAAGCATGATCTGCCTTTCACAAACCTGAACTGGGTGGGGTCCAGAGTTTGGAGGTTACCAATGTCTTTGTTTATGAGTTCCATGGTGATACGTTCCATGGCCTTACAGACAAGGCTCGTCAGGCTAATAGGGCGATAGTTCCCGGGTCCAGTGGTGGCTCCCCAAACCTGAACTGGGTGGGGTCCAGAGTTTGGAGGTTACCAATGTCTTTGTTTATGAGTTCCATGGTGATACGTTCCATGGCCTTACAGACAAGGCTTGTCAGGCTAATAGGGCGATAGTTCCCGGGTCCAGTGGTGGCTCCCCATTTGTGGAGTGGGATAACTGTTGCTGTGCGCCATTCAGTGGGCACAAAGCCTGATGTGAGACTATGATTGAACATGGCGTTTATGTGGGGAGCCACTTCATTCTGAAGTTTGTGTAAAACGCAGCCTGGGATGTTGTCCGGTCCCATGGATGCTGTGTTTTTGGTTTTAGAGAGTGCAGCTTTTACTTGTGTAGTTGTGATTACAGGGATTCTGCATTCATCCTGTATAGATATGGGCCCTTTAGGGGGTGAGAGGGGGGGTAAAGTTACCCATCTGCCAGGACATTGGCAGTATCAGTTGGTTCTGTAATTTTTATGCCATTGTGCTGTAACTCAGAGCAGATCTGGGTGTTGCCATTGAGATTCTTGACATAGCTGTCGAATGCTTTGTGGTTGTCCCTAGAATCAGTGGCGATTTTATTTTCGTAGCTAGCTTTAGAGGATCTTATAAGGGATCTCAGCTTCTTACTGAGGCTGACCAGGGAACTCCTCCACTCATGGGATTTTACTCATTTTTGCAACAGTTTCTTCCTTCTGTTGTAGAGTTTGTTTATGGCAGGGGACCACAAGATTGGCTTCCTTTTTTTGGAGGATAGCGTCTTAGTTCTGTTTGGGATAGCACGATCCATGCACTTGTGTAAGTGCTTATAGAGTGCATCTGTTTAGGATTCAGCAGTCGTAACTGTATTGTCCATCTGCATGGGTGTCATGAAGTTCGCCATTTCTGTCTTAAGAAGCATGAAGTTGGCTTTGGAGAAGTTTTTTACTGTTATTTCCTTAATGGGGGGTGGGGGCGGGATGTGGATATCTAGGGTGATTAGCGTATGGTCGGATCTGACCAATGAGGAGTTGACTTCAGGTGGGGAACACTGGTCACTCATGTTGGTAATGACTGGTCTAGGATATTGTTGCCCCTGGTGGGGGTGTGGATAAGTTGATCCAGGGCATTGGAATTTATGAATTCCAGAAAGCATTGAGCAAAGGAGTTGGTACATGAGTAGTTTTCCCAGTTAATGGTGGGGTAGTTGAAATCGCCCATTATTAGGGTGTTTGGTTGAACCCTAATATTTTCCAGTATATCAAGATAAGAGGAGTGGGAATCCTGGGGCATGGTGGGGGATCTGTAGCAAGCTACAATTTGGATTGCAGTTTTGCCCAGAGTTAGTTGCACTTGGATAACCTCGGATGCGTTATGCTGAGCAACTAGCCTGGAGGTGTGGATATCCTAAATTAATATGGACACACCTCCACCTTTGGTGTTCCGGTCCAGGTTAGGTGGCCGAGAAGTGTGGTATGAGTTGTAGCCTGGTAATGCAGGGGTGCTCTCTGGAGCCTTGAACCAGGTCTCAGTCACTGCACAGATATCGATGTTCTCCATTTTAAGGAGTGCCTCGAGGGAGTGCATTTTGAGGTTTAGACTTCTAGCATTGAGTAGCATTACCCTCAGTTTTTGCTTGACTGTTCCTGTTATGGTGGTGAATTTGTCCTTTGAGCCTTGCCTAAAAAAGGCACTATAGGGGCAGCAAGGGCCTTGGCCAGTATCCGGAATCCCAGGGGTGACAGGTGCAGGCCATCTCTGGCAAAGCATCATGGTCTGTCCACCATGTCATGCCAGGCAGACAGATACTGGATCCCCTTAGAATGACACCAGAAGCATAACCAATTGTTGAAGTCAATGATTTTGTCCTTGTACTGCGGTATGGCGATGTCTCGTTCGATTCTCAGCTAAAGCGTCTCCTGTGTGGAGACATGCGTGAATGGGCGTACCTTCGTTGAAGGTTGTACGTCAGGGCTGGCAACTCTGTACATAAAAAATATGCTGCCAATCATTAGTGGACCAGAGTTCCGCTGTGGTGACCCCTAACCGGGAAAAGCCGAAATATAGAACAACAACTGCGGTATCATTCTTGGCGATGGCAGTATGCTACTCAGGGCTAGAGTCATACCTGCCTGGGCTACAAGATAGGAGAGCTCTTCCAGGTCTCTTTTCATGTAGTCCAGGGAAGTACATCTCAGGTCATTCACACCAACATGGACAATGACAGAGTTCAATTTGTACTTGTGGAGTGGCCTGAGTGCGTAGGTTATGTGGCGGATCCTGGCACCCGACAGGCAGCTGACAGTAACCTTCTCCTTGTTTAGCCTGGTGAGTGGAACATCAATGTGCCTGACTATAGAGTCACCTATGACTAGAGTGTTGGGTACATTGTTTTGCCTTATGGGCTGTGGTTGAATGGCACACTGAGTCTGTGGGCTATGTGTCATTTGGGTTGTGTTGGGGGGGTGGAGGTTGCTTGCATTTCTGCTTTGGAGGCCTCTGTTGCTTGAGCAGATTATTATTGAGAGCCTCCGCGAATGTTTTTGTGTTTCTATGTGTGGATTTTGGTGGTGTAGGTTTAGTGGGACTATGTGATGTGTGGTGTGGTGCATGTGTTTACCTTCTGGTTGGAGAGAGCTTTACCTCCAGTTTGGCTAGATAAGTGCATCTCTCACAGGTTGTGGTGTTGGGTGGTAGGATGAGAGGGTTGTCTGTGTACATGAGGCAATTGCTACATTGCCCCAAGATGCCCAAATTTATCATATAGACAGGAGAGAACACTGGGAGCTGAACCTTGGACATGCCTGAATAAAAAAACTAGTTTCCTCTAGACAAGTGCAGAAAGTGAGTAGAAGAGCTGTTTTTCTCTAAGCAAGTGAGCAAAGTAAGTACAAAAACTGTTTTCCTCTAGGTAAAGAGGAAGGTTGAGTGCTGTAGTCATTTGTAGCTTATTTAGTACTAACAACAAGTTCTGAGCAAGTGCTGAGCACGAATAAGCAAATTCAAGTGCTAAAACTAAGAATCTGTACCTGGATCTTGTGGTAGGTAGGCTACCTAGTGCTTATCACTCCCACTGATAAGCTAGAATGCTTCCCTCCAACACAGAAAGAAGCTTACAAGCAGTCCTGGATACAGCAAATCTGTATCGGGACTAGACAAGTTACAGGAAAGGTGGGAAAAAAAGTGGCCCTTGCTAATCATGAAATTTATCTCATCCAAAAACTCCAGCACAAATCGCTGACAGGGTCAGCAAAACCAATCAATCATCAGAGATACAAGGCTTTGTCTCCCACAGTCTTCCTACTACCAAGTAAGGTATGCAAGAGTCCACCCCTCTCATGGGACCAAAAGGGGCCAATATGTCTTTGTCCCCTCCCACCAGGCCTCCCCACAAATTTAACTTTCCAAGACTGCTTTTCTGAGTCGTATGTCTGCAAAACCCTACTCTAGTCTATCTGACAATTAGTAAAGAAAAAAAAAGCTGAAAAAAAGGAAATTCCTTCATATACTCCAACATGATTATCCTTGCAGGCCGGCAAGTTCGTAGACTCGCTGAGATACATTTCTTGCTTTTACACAGAATGGAGAATGCATTTCTTCGGAAATCTTCCTGTTTTTCCTCTGCTGTACTGAGCTCACCCTTACCTACTCCTTTGTTATAATCTCTCTTCTAATTCTCAGATGCCTGTTCAGTCCTTGCCACACCCCCTCCACTTGTCTTGCATATGTCCTACTAAACTACTCTCACCATCTCCCCCCTACTCCCCCACCTTCCTACTTCACATGTTATTCCTCCATCCCTCCTCTGGCAAAGTCCCAGAGCCTTTAGAACTTTTACATCTGAGTTTCATTGTTGCTGGATGGAAATAAACATGCTTATACTTAACCAGAAACCACAGACTCACTTGCAGTAGAATGAGATTGCTGCAGTTATGTGTTTATTAAGTAAGTTAGTAATAAATGACAGTTTAAGCAAGTAGGATAAATCCTGACCAGTCCATGTCCGTTACAATCACTAGATGTGTGCAAATGACAGGATTTGGAAGTAAACCATTCTGATTTTTTTCAGTAGCCATCATTTCATGAAATCAACAAATAGCCCATGGAAAGAATAAAATTCACCTCCTGAAAAACACATCCAGCACTAATAACTGAATGGGGTCTTTGCAGTCATCATCAGGTCCCAGGCCTTTACCTCCACACTACCCATTAAAAGAGCACAAGGATCCTCACCTCTCTTGGGTACCCAGGCCACATAGGGTGGTCATAACCTGCCTGATTTAAAGGGTCCAAGCTGTCAGAATCTGTCCTCCCACCAGGCCTGCCTTCAGATTTAGCTCTCGAAGATAACCCTTCCAGCACAGAAGGGTGACCTATCACCCTTCACCCATGCACATCTAAGGATTTCATTAAGTTTTTCCTATAAATCGTGTACATACTTTGAAGTGCTAAATTCTGATAAGTGTACCTTATCATGCTTGGACAGCTGAGCTACTTTTGCACTGATGTTTGGCTACAGAACTACCACTCTTTGCTGTGACCTTACTGTCTTTGTGATAAAGCTGTTTAAGGATCCAACTCTTTTCTGATGTTCTATTGTCAGTATTTGCTCTCCAGTCTTTCCATTGCATGATCCAAACTGAATGACGACTGCAAATATAACCTTCTTTGATTGGGTTTAGAAAAGACAGTGGTATTGCTGCAATGAGACAGTATTTATATTTTATTTCAGGCATGATGAATATGCATCTGACATGTTCATTGTGTCCCTGCAAGTTTTACATGTAGAGAAACAAAAAGGAAGACAAAGCGGTCATCTTGTGATATCTATTTTTGACAGTGAACATGTCATGACTTCACTTATACATTTTAAGTATGTGTGTACCATGTCTCCTTTATTAACATAAACAGGACAAAAAGAACTGACCATGGCACTTTGGGTTTACTGTAACTGTTTATAATTTATTGCAGGTTAGAATACAATAAATCATAACTCTGCATACAGTTGTTGAAGTGATGAATGTGTACACTGATTATGAAGTTCAGGCAGTAATAAATATTATTCATATGTCATTAAGATAAGGGTTATACTTTATCTAGGAAACAGAAAATCATCCACTTCAATTTTTACTATTAGAAATGGAATTGAAAAGAGGATAATCAACTGCAGATATGTAGCTTGCACTTTAATATTTGAGGATTAGGTTTGGGTGTCATTGGGCCATTGCTTTCAGAATTTGAATGTCAATGTTTGTCTTTTCGGCTTTTCCCGGTTAGGGGGTCGACACAGCAGAACTCCGGTCCACTAATGATTGGCAGTAGATTTTTATGGTGCTGAGTTGCCAGCCCGATGCCCAACCTTCAGCGAAGGCATGCCCATTCACGCATGTCTTTCGGAGGCCACTCGACTTTGGGGAGGACATGCAGACTCCACACAGAAGGCACTCCAGCCGAGAATCAAACTGGAGAACCTCTTGCTGTGAGGCAACAACGCTACTGCTGTACCACCACAGCTTACAGAATGGCAATACACCTTTAAAATGCAGCTGAAATTCTAGAATTTGTGGTTCAGAATACTTGTTTGTCTGTCTTTACAACATCAGAAGGTTCCAGCAGAAAACAGAATTTATCTTTCTCTGTGTCTCGAAGGCTTAAGGAAAGTGTTAAATTCCAAAATTCTGCTTTGAACTGGCATTCCAGCTCCATGTTTACACAGCCTGCCAAGTTTCATATTTGGATTCTAAAATGTAACAGTTTATTTTTTACAGTAAATATATTTCATTTTGTAAATCAAAGCAAGATAAAAGGTTACACCATTTTGATAGCAGATAACCAAGCATATACATTTTAACTGATGGATATTACTCTGAATAAACTTTTGCAGGGTTTGTTATAAAGTTAAAGTAGTACTACTCTGGGCTTCACAGTTAGCAGAGTAGTGGGAAGTCCAAATTCCTAAGATGCAGTAGAAATAGAACAGACTACTATAATTTGAGAAAGGGGGTATTTATTAATGTTGTGACACCTGCATACAGATTTTTTTTGAGTCTGTGATCAAACTACAAAAGTATTACTCTGTATAATGACCCTGTCACTCTTAGAGTAAATCACTTGTAACCTCCCCTTCAGAAAGACAGCCTTTCTTTTTTTATTGTATTTGTTATATGTACATTTGCGTATGTTTATAATGAAAACAAAATAAAAATGTTTTTGAAAAAAAAAAGAAAGACAACCTTTCTACCTTTAAGGATTTCAGTGCAGCTCTGTGGTGATTTTAATGTCAGAGCACCCTTCAAACGTGTAGAGGTGTGAGGATGCCATATGTAATATTGCAAGTTATCTTTTGTGTTAAGTATATGGGATCTGTATTTCTGATGTCCTGAAAACTCACCAAAGGTATGTTATGAATGTGTTCCATTCCATGCAGTGAGCAGAAGTCATATATGCACCCATCGTGTTGGAAACAGACTGTAATGCAGTATGCCAGACTGAGATATGAAAATACCTGTTAAACTCCAGATTTGACACCACTCTGTAAAAGTCTATATGACAAATCTCCTTTGTTATTTCTTAACAACACAGTTAGGCGTTGCCTGTTCGATTCTCAGAGCGTCTTCTGTGTAGCGACATGCGTGAATGGGCGTTCCTTCGTTGAAGGTTGTGCGTTAGGCCCGGCAAGCCAGCACGTAAAAATATACTGCCAATCATTAGCGGACCAGAGTTCTGCTGTGGCGACCCCTAACCGGGAAAAGCCAAAAGACGGAACAACTATTAGAGGAGGAGTGCAGAGTACTCTAATACCTAGTGCAACAATGACTGATATTCTGCCCGTAGGAATTTCAGAGTAGTTCATTGCTTTATTTGAGTATAGCACACTGTAGCTCAGTTTCAGCACATGGTGTTTTGGTGGTGTCAAATTTCTGATGATAAATAAGTGCTTTGCTTGACAAAATATGTACAGTTTCTACTCCTTGCATAATGACAGATCATAAAGATGTAGAATCATGTACAGCCCTTAATGGAAACTGAATACCATGCTGTATGCCAGACTATGATAATAAAATGTTTGTGAAAACCTACATTTAGCTCCTGTGTATAATAGGGCACTTTTTAGTGCTTCTTGAGACTTCTTAAGAAAATATCCAGGAAATAAAAGTAGGATAGTCATGTCTGAAATGAATCTTAAGCTGACATTCTTCCTTTAGGGATTTCCATGCAGCTCATTCCGTAGAGATGTACTCTGGATAATCTGCATGACTCTGAGCAGTAGTCATATACCTCTCCTAATTGAAACCTAAGTATAATACATAATGTTAGATCGTGACAGTGAAATGACTGTGCATGTCTTTGTCAAAGAAACAGCATTTTAAACTCCCTTGAAAATGGGATAAAAAAATTCAGGGAGCTATCCATCGAAACTCAGGAGCACACTGGAGTTATAAATGCTATTCTTTCCTTGTGGAATTCAGTGCAGATCTGTCTTGAATTTCCCCTGTAGTGGACTGAGTTTTGACCTTTATATATTTGCATTGACCGATCCAATGCCTTGTCTAGTGAAGTACATTGAGGTTTTCCGTATTTTACAATGACAGCTTAGTAAGCCTACATTGTGGGCATGTTCTGCATTCCTTACTCTGAGCAGAAACCATGTGGAAAACCAATCATAGTGCAACATGGTGGACTGTTGTTATGAAAAAAAACTATCTCTACATGGTTTTATCTCGACCCCCTTTAAGACTTCATGACCAGACTTACAGGTACTTATCCTTGAACTTTCATAAACAAATTTATTTGTGACTACTGTTATTCCCTTAAGGATTTCATTGCAGCTCATTGCTGACCCCAGCACTGTATCCTCATTAGCATAGGAAGTGTAATTCAGGACATGCTTTAACTGGCAAAAAGTTAGTTTTTTCTAGACTCATTTGCATTTTCTTTCTTTCTTTCTTTCTTTCTTTCTTTCTTTCTTTTCTTTTTTAATTCTGATGCAGTGACAAATCAAGACAGATATACTCCAAGACATGTGTTGCATTCCATACCTAGAACAAAAATGGTATAAGCACCCCATTTGAAACTGAATGCAGTGGAGTATACCAGACTATAATATTGAAATATTAAAACCATAAACATAGTACCACCCTGTGATGTTCCTGCTCTGGGCCAGTAATCAATGAGTCTCCATCCTTACCATGGACACCTGTGAGGGAAGGTCACTTGGAACAAAAATAGATACATACAGTATTTTCAGATATAACTCTCTACACCAAGTACAGTTTCCCTTAAGAGCACACCGGGAACACACTCAGGCCACGGGATGGTTCTCCCTCTCTCTCTCCAGGCCCCCAATAAGACTCCCCACTGGCACAGCTGTAGAGTCCTCAGCCAAGTGTTCCAAGCCAAGTCCTCCACCACCCTCTCTGTGAAACCTGTGCTCTGTGTCCCTGCTCCAAATACTTGACAAACATACACACTCTTTCAGATTTGGTTCTCTCACTGACACACACACACACACACACACACACACACACACACACACACACACACACACACACACACACACACACACACACACACACACACACACACACACACAGAGAGGCTGGCACAGATTTACTAGATCTGCTACCTTTGCCCATACTATAAGGGAGTTATACTGCCACCAGCCAACTACTCTAAGGATCTTACAAAGGTACCCAATTGTACTGAGTAAAATGAATGCTAATACAAATATTAGTGTTTGACCAATGCAGCAAGGTTTTCAGGAGTGGCCACAGTGTCTTCAAATAAGTATAAGGTTAATGTATTCTCTAAAAGACCAGCCACAATGAAAAGTTTAAACATATTAAATAATAAAAGAACATGAAAATACTAACTATTAAACAGCAGAGTTTTAGTCACAGGAAATATTAAAAGTATCACAGATGAACAGATTCACACAGATACAGAAAAACAGTACTTAGCTAATCTCACTATACTTTCCTGACTGACCTAAAGAATTACTATTCCCTGGTTACTCATTAAAGCAAGGCAAGATGAAGTGGGTGAGTGGTCTTGTCAGTTCCAAAAAACAGACTGCTGTGAGACTCTGTCTCATCTAGTATTAAAACATCATTTCTGTGCTGGATTATAGAACGACATCACATACATCTGGTCACCTGACTTCTGGGTACCATACTACCCACTTTACTAGAAACTGAACCAGAATTTCCCACATATGTGTTACCAAGCACACAGAGCTTTTCTAAGGTGTGTTATAGCATCTGGAGGCTATAAAACCATTTCAAAAATTCCACCCTTCCATGATAGCAATTACTTCACCCCTAAGGTCAATACAGTAGGATTCCTAGTCCTGGTTTTCACAGACATTTTGTCTCTGGCTACAGTCAGAACTATAAGAAACAATCTTTATGGCCTAAACCAGGTAATTTAATTTCAGACTATGTTTTAAGGTTAGCTGGACTGAGACTAACCTCTTCTCTTCCAGTATTCTCTGTTACAATATATGCATTTCAACATTTACAACACAATCTGGTATACAGGTGTATTTCTTTTCTGTCCAGCAGGTTCCACTGTTGGTACATTTTTAACACAAGCAGCTTTACAAATACATTTTCAGCGCAAGCATCCTTACAAATCAGCTCGGTGTACAAATTACATATAATTCTTTACAAAACTGCAGCTAGCTATGCTGGCATATATTATACATCTACTGCCTTACTTCTTCTGGCATTGCTGACAATACCTCACATCATCACATACCTTATACAAAGCAGTGTGTCACTCCCATCTTTGATAGTCCTTAGTTAGATTTCAGAGAATTACACTAGAATACCAGCATACAAAATGTATTTAAGACTACTTTCGGCCATTAGGGATTTTTCTGAAGTGTACACGTGAATGTGAGATTAACATGTTATAGGTTCATAGGTAGGTACTAGGCTATCTGCCCGAAGGCATTTAAAAGCCTAGCCAGAGTGTGTTGGCTTTCGCCACCCCATTGCTTAATTAACTGATCCTCTGTCAAGCAGAGCCAATGAAGTGATCCCAGGGGTGTATTTTCTGTTACCTATCCACTCATCAAGGTTTCTCTTGAAAAGTGTTAGTGAGGGGCTCTGTGTAATGTAGTTTGGAATTTTGTTCCAAAGCATGGGGAGTCTCTGTGACAGGAATCTATCCCTCCAGCATGTTCTATTTATTGTTGTGGCAAGGTTTAGCTCACTGGAGTGTGTGGCTCACAGTGACTTGGATTTCTTTAGGTGGAGCATGTCCATGAATTCTGAGTTGGACATGGCTTTGTAAGTCAGGCAGAGATCACCTCTGAGAAAGTGATATGCCACTGAGTACAGCCGGGCTGCATAGGACATATGTTTGAGGCCAGTAATCCTCCTGGTGAGGTACTTTTGTGGTCTTTCCAGTTGTTGGAAGTGTCTTGTGAGGTACATCCCAAATGGGGCATTGTACTCTATGATGGGTCTGATGAGTGGCGAGTAGAGGGGCACTATAACCTCTTTATTTCTAGATGCGAACCCTTTAGTAATTAGATGGGCCACATAGAAGGATTTACTAACTACTTTGGCAATATGATTGTCAAAGGAGGGATTACTATCTACCTGGGTCCCCAGATCTGTTGTTACCCCTTCTGTATTAAGGGGGCTGCCACCTATGTGGAAATTCGTGGGCGTTTTGTTTTTCCCAAACGGGATGACTATGCATTTTTTGGCATTTAGCTTGAGGCCATGACGTCTGTCTCAGTAAGGCCCTTTTGGAGGATGTCCGTGTCAGCCGGAGAGTCAGTTATGGCTCCCAGTTTGCAGTCATTGGCGAACTTGGTTAGTCATAGTTCTCCTGTGTTTGCCTGTACTTCTGAGAAGTATATGCCGAACAGTAGGGGTCCCAGGACCTAGCTTTGCGAGACACCACTTGTGACTGGTTTAGAGTTGGACCTGGAGCCCGCTATTCTTACCGAGCGAGTTCTATCTGTAAGCCAGTTGGCAACCCATCTCGTGACGTAGGGGTTTATGTTCAGGCTGGTGAGTTTTTCTGTAGTACCCGAGTGGGGAATGGTGTCAAAAGCCTTGGCAAGGTCAAGGTAGGCTGTGTGAATCAACTTTCATAGGTTCATAGATTAGTACTAGGCTAACTGCCCTTGTGGGCCATTTTCAGCCTAGCCAATTTCCCCATGTGAGAATCAAACCCTGCACTTTATGTTTGTAAGGTAAACACCTTAACCATTATGCCAACCTTCCACTTCCTCGTCTATGACCTTGGTGACTGTCTCAAAGAAGTCAACCAGGTCTAGTAGGCATGATCTGCCCTTAACAAAGCCGAACTGGGTCAGGTCAAGTGTTTGGAGGTTCCCAATGTCTTTGTTAATAAGTTCCATGATGATGCGCTCCATAGCCTTGCAGACCAGGCTAGTCAGGCTTATGTGGTGATAGTTACCAGGGTCAGTTGTGGCCCATCCTTTGTGGAGTGGAATAACCATTGCTGTGTGCCATTCTGTGGGCATGTAGCCAGTGGAGAGGCTGAGGTTGAACAGTGTGTTTAGGTGGGGGGTTAGTTTGTTCTGTAGTTCATGCAAGACGCAGCCTGGGACACCATCTGGCCCCATTGACACTGTGTCAATGGGGCCCCTTCAACAAAAGAAGTTTGCCCATGCCTTGCTTGTATTGACAAGCAATGTTTCTTTGATAGGGAATTTGTGCTTTTGATGTATTCTGGGCACATGCTGTATTTTCCATCCTGAAGAGAAAATATATAACCACTTGTAATGAAAAGTGAATAAAATTCACAGTGTCAAACTGTGGCAGAAAAATGTCTGCTTAACCTTACATTTAGTACTTTTGTACAATAGGTCATGCATCAATGCCACGAAGTGTCTTAAGACATTTAGGGAACTATTGTGGCTAAGTAGAGTTTTAATTAGACATAAGACTGCTCTTATATCTTAAGGATTTTATTAAAGCTCAATGCCAAATCTGAACATACTACATTGATTTGTTGCTATGCAGCAAATTTACTTTGTGCCATATTAAATGATATTAGCTTTTTTCAGAGAGTAAAGTAAAAAGTCTAATAAGCACATTGTTTTTCCCCCTGAAAACATAAATAACTATACAGATGCCAATTTATTTGCTTATTTACTTAAAGGATGAGGAGGATAGCAACTCTTACTTGTCTTTTTTTTCAAGCAACATTGTAGTGTGGGCAGTATATAGGTATGCACATTTGTATTTTTGTACATGTTGACCTGGTGAGTGAACTGGTCCTCAAACTTTTTCCAGACATAACCTGGACTACAAGCTACCCAAAGAGAAATATTTATAGAGAAGAGAAGAAAATTTCAGTTACACTCGGATACACAGAATTGTCCTAAATATATATATATATATATATATATATATATATATATATATATATATATATATAAACAGTTGGCTTAGATAAATACAATTGAGATAAGATTTGTTGTACAAAATAATAAGTTAAGTAACAGAAAATAATTACCACATATGCATTTCTATAGCATTATTTACATGATGTTATGGCACTGATGTGGGAATTGCTATTTGTTTTAAACTGTTGTGATTAGCCATTGTCTCTGTAATAATGATGATATTTTAAGGCATCCAGAAGGTTCATACATTCATAGGTTGTTAGCATGCAAATGACCAATTATGTGTTTTGAAACCTTAGCCACTTCAACTTTACTGTTGTATAAAAATATTTACTTCCCCTGTCTGTAAGGCATGAGGGGTGTTCAGCTCAGGGTAAATTTATTTTTTTTCTATCCATTCATCTGAGTTAGACTTACTGAGGGATGTAGCTTGCTTTATAGAAAGTGGGAGTTTGTTCTAAAAGTGGAAAATTCTTTAGGAGAGCGATCCGTCAATCAACTGATCCATTTATTTTGCACTATAGATATTGATCATTCAATATTGCATTTCTCTTATTACCAATTTTGTTGATATGCAGTAGATCAAACAGGAATTGGGCCATTTACCATTTTGTAGGCTAGGCATAGATAACTTTGTAAGAATCTGTTGGTGAAAGAGAAGAGAAGGAAAGGTAAGAGAGACGGGACTTTTAGATGTTGTTGGTAACAGAGAAAGTTCATACTGTTTTAGTGAGGAACTACTTGTTGTGATAGATATTTTGTGTAGGTACAAACCATGCCGATAACTGTATTATAGTATGGGTCAGATGAGAGACAATTCAGGGAAAAGATGATCTTTTTTATCTAAGAGGAGATGCCTTGAGCAGTCAGTTGGGCAAATTAGGAGGCTTTTTAAGTGTCTTATTGAGTGATAAACAATTTGGTTCATTCATAATATAAACAGGAAGCCTATTCCAGACAGCTGGAGTAATTGTGAACTATTTGTTTATTCATTCATTCATTGACATTTGATTGCCAGGAAAGTCCGACTGGGTAGGTGGCCATTTTCAGTGGAGGCCCAGGGATAAAAGCCCCAAAGTATTACAAAAACATTATAAGAAAATAATTTTATAATATTCAAAAATAATAAATGTATGTCACCTCGGCAAATGTATAACTACAGAGTATAATGGCACCCTAGTTCATTGATCATAAAATGTAGTTTGTACTTACTGCTGCCAGTTTTGTGCTAGAGATGAACAGTGTTTGAGGTATAATAATGTGAAACTAAATGCATTTAATGATGATGTGGCTGTAGCAGGGATAGGTAAAAAATTTGTTTGTAATGACATTAAACTGTGACATTATCTGTCTTGTGACAAAGAAAAACATGAAGAAAGCTTTTATTTAATGTTATTCAAAGTAGATGTGACTTGCCAAAATAGTAAAATGCAAGCAGTGGAAGTGAATGTTAAAGCATTGCAATTTAATATATTCCTTCCTACTACTTTTATGTAGGAGGTGGTGGTGGGCTTGTTCCCCACATGGAAAGAGTAGTTAAAGTTTCTGGGCTGGAGAACAGAGTGACTTGAGTTTTTTTTATTTCTTTTTTTGTCACGTAGTACAGCTAAGCCAGCATGTTAAATACAGTATGTTCCTCCTCATTTAATGCTGCATTGTAGTGGTCCCATAACTTGACAAAGTTGCTGCAAAGCGGTTGGCAGAAGTGGCATCAGTAGAGTGAAAGGCAAGCAACAGAAGTATTCATCCCTTCCAGTGAATATTTTCAAGCATTCTGCTTTTTTTGCATCCGCTGTAAAGTGGCTTGGAAAACTGCAGTAAAGTTTTGAGTTGTTTGCAAGTCTTATAGATTGTTTGTGTGTAATATGCAGGAAAGATTAGAGTCTGTTGGTAGATACCTAATACAAGTGACCTAGGGTACTGGTGTGCCTTTAATCAAAAGGGCTTCTGCATTCTGGAGTTTGTAGTTGGTGCCAGTTTTGCAGATTTGTGGGACGTATGTTGATTCTATCAGTTATAAGTCAGGTACACGCTTGATTAAACTCTACTTGCAGACTTATCTGAGCTAAAGCTCAGGTTTAGGACAATGTGATTATCTGCTTAAAGAGTTAATTGAGGCTTTGGCAAAGTGTACAGAAGATCGCCAATTAAGTTTGGAAAGGAAGATAGCTCTCAAAACTGATCCCTGCAGCAATCCTGCCTGCAGTTTACATTCTACTGAGTAGTTCCATTTTACAGTGAAGGTATGATCTTTTAAGTATCTGCTAAACCACTGATGGAGACCTTCCCTGAAAGAATAAATATAGATTTTTTTGTCTTTTATAAAGAGTAATGTGCAGCTCCAAAAGCTCTTTGTAGATCCATAGATAATGCAGCAGAAAATAGGCCATTTTTTATTTTTCTGAAAATGTGGTCCCTAGTAGTGTGCATTGCTGGTTGAGTATTGTGACCTGTTCTTAAGCCATGATGTGCATATGCAAGAAGGCTATTATTTGAACAATATTCAAGTAGCTGTTCCTATGACATTTTTTTCAAGAATTTTTTTCTAATTGGTCTTAAGTTTGATATAGACTTGGTCAGTAATACCAATAAGGATTGGTACTTCTGATACAGGAATAATTGTTGCATGATTAAAAATGAGAAGAATCGTCGTGTGGTAAGACATCTGTTTAATAATGTGGGTTAGTTGTCTAGCTGTCACCAGTACTGCTATTTCTAGAAGTGATGGATGCAGACCATTACAGTGGCTAAGCTTGTTCTGTATATCTTCTAACAAATGCTGAATTATTTTGAATGGATGAATGCATTGCCATAGAAGGGCTATGGCTCAGAAAGTAGTACAGTGATGTTTGAGTTAGAAGAAGCAAAGTTCTCAGGTTTATCTACTTTAGAAATGTGTCTAAAAGTTAATTGATTCATGTAAATGCAGAGAGATATTGTACTTTAGCTTTGTTGTTATAACAAGAGACTGCTAAGTCTTTAAAGATTATCCATCATTTCTTAAGATGTCAGCTAACCTGTTTGCTCAGATAGATTGTTTAGGCTGCTTTAGAAGACAACCACTGTTTTAAAATAAGCTTATATGAAAGGGTCATTTGCATGAAAGAGTTATTTGTTCTTTTCTATTCTTTCTATGTGTTCTCTGTAGTGTCAAGTTGTGACTTGTGAGGACAGCAGTCATGGGTATATATTTTCTTTCCATCATTATGCTTTTAAATTAATTGTTTTGAATGCTGTAAAAATTAACAGGAAGCTATCAAGAGCTGGGATGACTTCAATATGTATCATAATCAATACACAACTGGCATTTACCAATGCAGCCTAGAGAATATGTCTTTATTTGGCATGATTGATTTGATTGTGATGTAGATAGCAGTTTGGCTTTAGATCCTTGAAAGCAGTTTGGCTTTAGATCCTTAGGATAACCAGGTAGAAACTAGACGGTGATCGTATATACATATCAGATGAACCAATGTGTAATTGCATTTATGTGGCATATATGTGATAATTGCAACTGGTGATAAATGATTTTCTCTCTGTTGGGACAGTAGTTAATGTAGAAAGATTCTGCATTGAAGTGGACGGGAGTAATTTAGTTTTACCTGACCGCAAGCCACTGAAATTAAAGTTCCCTGTTAGAATACAGTTTTCCCCAGAGAGATGTCCTGAAGTATCAGCATAGTTACTATAAATCCTTGACCAAAGCCAGTTTGGATTTGTCAAAGGGAGATCCAGCTTACTTAATCTGGTTGACATCTTTGAGAAGGTTACCAAAGCAATGGATGAGACCAAGTCAGTACACACCACATATCTAAACCTTGCAAAGGTATTTGACACCATCCCACATTCAGGCATCCTAGATAAACTCTCCAAGTTAAATATGAACCCATATGTAAATCACTGGTTAGGAAACTGTTCACAAATACAACCCAAGAAGTTATGGTAGGCTCTCTACCTCCTCCAAAAGACCTGTCACTAATGGTGTATCTCAAGGTTCAGTCTTTGGGCCACACCTTTTTGGCATTTACTTCTTTGAGGTCAAAGCAAATGTTGAGGGTCTATACCTACCAAGTTTGCAGACTACTGTAAACTTGGTGCCATCATAAACTTCCCAGAGGACACCAAAATCTTGCAAGACGACCTTTCACAAACAAATAGTTTTTGTCAAAACCATGGACTAAAACTAAATGCCAAGAAACATACAATAGTATCCTTCAACAAGAAGGACCGCTCTTGTAACTATCACATTGACCAAACGCCCCTGAATGCTGATCCCATAGTCAGGGATCTGGGATCCTATGTCAACAATGAACTGTCCTTTGATCATTACATGCCCATTATTGTAAGTAAGGAAGTCCCTTTTCATTGCATAAGTTATATCTCATGGTATGGTGTCCAGGTTCAGGAATGCAATCATTCCACTGTACTCTGCCCTTATTAGGCCGGTCATTGCATATAGTATTCCTTTCAGTATGTAACTGTTCAAGTACTTGACATAACTGGAACAACCACAATGCATTATCACTAAAAAAAAAGTCAAGGGCCTAAAGTTTTGTCCCTTTTCTTGGTATAATATAGGCTACTAAGTGATGCGTATAGAGCCAGACCCTATCCTTTCTGAGCTACTACACATTTGCAAGTCCAGTGATAGCATAAACACCTTATCAAGGGATCTCTGCATCTTTTAAAGCATAAACAGGACATATTAGAGGGATAGTCATGTATCGCAAAGAATACAACTCCTGTGAAACAGTCTTCCACTCCACATATGACAGAGTACTTCTCTTATACTATTCAAATGAAATTTGAGTGGATGGAAAAACGTAAATTCACCCCCAACTTAGCAACCATATCCCTTATATAAACGGAGAACAGGTAACATCCCAACATATCCTTGTTCTGCCCCCTCTGGGTTATTCATACCCAAAATATAAGGGCTAAAACACTGCCATTGAAATGTAAGGCTAGCATTGTAATTATCCTCACAAATCAGTAGACCAGTCCCTATGACCCTATGAACCAATGAGGAAGAATATGTGAAACTGGAGTTAATATCTTGGCATGTCCTGAGTGGCAATTTTTCTTTTTGGCAAAGAAGAAGAAGAAACATTTTTTGTAAGGATCAATATACCTAATCCATGTCTGTCACTATTTCTGTTTTTATAGTTTTGATGTACAGCATAATTTGGTGAAATATATGCTGACAGAATAATGTCATCCTTTAATCAAGATTTTGTTAGACCTAAAAATAACAGTAATCTACAAGATCCCATTTCTTGTTGAGATTGACAGTATTTGAATGTAATATCTTGCTTGTGAGTTTTGAAGGATAATTTATTGTAGTAGTACTAGTAGTATTTGATGCAAGGTCAGATGACGTGTGCAAAAGATTTGAGATGTATGTAAAGTCTGTAGATATTGGATAAGGTAATTTGTCCTCTGCTCTAGACAGTGTAAGTTATCAAAATGTAGAATTTGATTATTTTTAAAAAGCATTTATTATGTAGGACTGAGAGAGAATGTTGGCAAAAGACCCACCATAGTTTTCTACATTTCACATTGGGTCATTATTAGAGCACTTGTGATTAGGAAATTGGAAGTGCGAATTTGTCTTAGTAGGGAGCAGAAGGTCACTAAATTGAGAGATACCTAATAGAAGTGTGGAGAGCAGTACTAGTAAAAATTATGTGGCATTTTGGGGGCATGTTCTATTGTAAGTAAAATTACTTGAAACATATAATTGCTTTGGGAGTGAGTTCCAAGCATGGGCTACAGAGTATTTGTAAAGGGTCTTACCAGTGTTTTTGTTGGGTTTGTATAATTGAAGGAAGTGTTTACTGGCAGTATGGAGGTGACGAGGGGGGGTTATAGAAGGAGACTAAATTGGAGATGGAGGGACAGGATGAGGGTTCATATAGGATGGGGGTGTGCAATATGTAGCTGGGGTATAAGTAGCTGTTTGGAGAATTCTGGCCATTGGAGTTACTTTAGGACAAGACAGTGGTGAGATTTGCAAGGAAGGTTGGTGGCAAATCTGGCAATTTTGTTATAAGTTTGCTCTAGTTTAGTGATGAGATGTTTGAACATGAGTAAGGACAAAGGCAGCGTAAAGAATGCAGGGCTAGTTTATACTTTGATTTCCATTTTCTAGTAATTGCTTTTTTAGCAGCCACCAAAATTAAGCTTGGCAAGACCTTACTATGTCTAATTCAGATCTTGTATCCCAATCATTTCCGTAGTTACACCAGTTTGTGCAACAAATTTCTGACAGAGTAGTCTGTAGGGAATTTTTAAAGCCTGCCAACTTATTACACTCCTAAAAAATATCTTCCAATTACCTCTTTCTTCCCATCACCCTCCAACATTTGCAATCTACCTGAGGAAAAATTCTTTGGAGTCTGCTTGGGGTATAAAAATACCTCTTTTGGGAAACTTACATATATGCTCCCATTGTTTCTTTGTGAATTACATATCCAGTCTCTCTTTCCAATCTTTTATGATCTCCTCCAATTGATTCTTATGGTTTCATACAATATTTTATATGCCCTACTAATTATCCCATTTTTAAAATAGACTTCTGCTCTAGATTCTACTAAAAACTCTACCAGTGCTGGTCTTTCTTTTAAGATTCCCCTATTCCTTTCTCTTTGCCTTTTCTCTGATATCAATCCACGATAGGCACACAGCCTCTAGCCTGCAGTCTGACTGCATTCTGGGGACTGAAGTCTAATGATATTCTTAATATTCTGGTTTGAGGGCAGTTATAATATGTTCCATTGCTTTGCAGATGAGACTTGTAAGGCTGCTAGGTCTATAATTACCAAGATCAATTGTCAAGCCACCCATATGGAGGGACATCACTGCTGCAGTGTACCACTCGTTGGGGATAACACCAGTAGCTAAACGTAGGTTAAACATTTTAAGGAATGTGTCTGTGAAGGCATGTTTAATAGTATTAGCTAAACAACCAAGTATTTTGTCAAGTCCCTTGAAGGAAGTATCTTCAATCTTGTTTAACACCATCTGTAATTGATCTTAGGTTCATAGGTAGGTACTAGGCTATCTGCCCGAGGGCATTTATAAGCCTAGCCAGAGTGTGTCGGCTTTTGCCACCCCATTGATTAATTAACTGATCCTCTGTCAAGCAGAGCCAACGAAGTGATCCTAGGGCTGTATTTTCTGTTACCCAATCCACTCGTCAAGGTTTCTCTTGAAGAGTGTTAGTGAGGGGCTCTGCCTAATGTAGTTTGGAATTTTGTTCCAAAGCATGGGGAGTCTCTGTGACAGGAATCTATCCTTCCAGCATGTTCTATTTATTGTTGTGGCGAGGTTTAGCTCACTAGAGCTTGTGGCTCGCAGTGACTTGGATTTCTTTAGGCGGAGCATGTCCATGAATTCTGAGTTGGACATGGCTTTGTAAGACGGGTAGAGATCACCTCTGAGTAAGTGATATGCCACTGAGTGCAGCCGAAGTTTTTTCAGTCGGGCTGCATAGGACATATGTTTGAGGCCAGTAATCCTCTTGGTGAGGTACTTTTGTGGTCTCTCCAGCTGTTGGAAGTGTCTTGTGAGGTACCTCCCAAATGAGGCATTGTATTCTATGATGGGTCTGAGTGACGAGTAGAGGGGCACTATAACCTCTTTATTTCTAGATGCAAACCCTTTAGTAATTAGATGGGCCACATATGGTTTCCTAACTACCTTGGCAATATGATTGTCAAAGGAGAGATTACTATCTACCTGGGTCCCAAGATCACTTATTACCTCTTCTGTATGTATTAAGGGGGCTGCCACCTATGTGGTAATTCGTGGGCGGTTTGTTTTTCCCAAACGGGATGACTATGCATTTTTTGGCATTTAACTTGAAGCCATGACTTTGACACCAGGTGTCCATCTCAGTAAGGCCCTTTTGGAGGATGTCCGTGTCAGCCAGAGAGTCAATTATGGCTCCCAGTTTGCAGTCATCGGCGAACCTGGTTAGCCATAGTCCTCCTGTGTTTTCCTGTACTTCTGAGAAGTATATGCCGAACAGTAGGAGTCCCAGGACCGAGCCTTGCGGGACACCACTTGTGACTGGTTTAGAGTCGGACCTGAAGCCCTCTATTCTTACCGTGTGAGTTCTGTCTGTAAGCCAGTTGGCAACCCATCTCATGATGTAGGGGTTTATGTTCAGGTTGGTGAGTTTTTCTGTAATACCCGAGTGGGGAATGGTGTAGAAAACATTGGCGAGGTCAAGGTAGGCTTTGTGAACAAGCTTTCCCTTGTCTATGGCCTTGGTGACTGTCTCGAAGACGTCAACCAGGTTTAGTAGGCATGATCTGCCCTTAACAAAGCCGAACTGGGTCGGGTCAAGTGTTTGGAGGTTCCCAATGTCTTTGTTAATGAGTTCCATGATGATGTGCTCCATAGCCTTGCAGACCAGGCTAGTCAGGTTTATGGGGCGATAGTTACCAGGGTCTGTTGTGGCCCCTCCTTTGTAGAGTGGAATAACCGTTGCTGTGCACCATTCTATGGGCACATAGCCTGTGGAGAGGCTGAGGTTGAACGGCGTGTTTAGGTGGGGGTTAGTTCTTTCTGTAGTTCGTACAAGACGCAGCCTGGGACACCATCTGGCCCCATTGACGCTGTGTTTTTGGCTTTTGAAAGGGCTATTTTCACCTGTGCGTCTGTGATTTCTGGGACACTACACTTTTCCGGTATTGTTGTGGGCCCTTTTGGGGGTGAGAGGGGGTGAAGTTTGCACTGAATCTATCTGCCAGGATGTTGGCAATGTCAGTAGGTTCAGTATATTTTGTGCTGTTTTGCACTAGTTCAGTGCATATCTGTGAATTGCCACTTAGATTTTTAACATAGCTAAAGAAGGCTTTGTGGTTATCTTTTGAATCCTTGGCTATTTTTCTTTCAAAGTTAGCCTTGGATGATTTTATGAGGGACCTTAGTTTCTTACTGATACTGATCAGGGATGTCTTTCCTTCTTGAGATTTGCTTTTTTTCTGAAATAGTTTCCTCCTTCTATTGTATAGCCTGTTTATGGCAGTGGTCCACCAGACTGGTTTCCTTCTCTTATAGGAGTGAGTCTTGGTTTTGCTAGGGATGGCACAATCCATGCATCCTTGTAGGTGCTCATAGAGTGCATTTGTAGGTTTCTGCATCTTGGGCAATGTTATCCTTTAGTATGGGGGCTGTGAAACGTACCACCTCTGTCTTAAGTAAGGAGAAGTTTGCTTTAGAAAAGTTTTTTACTGTGGTTTCCTTAATTGAGGGTGGTGGTGGGCTGTGGACATCCAGAGTTGATTAGTTTATGGTCTGATCTAACCAGTGACTGGTTGACCTCCGGTGTGGAACACCTGTCGTCCATGTTTGTGTTGACCAGGTCCAATATGTTCTCACCTCTGGTAGGGGAGTTTACCAACTGATCCAGGACATTTGAGTTGATGAATTCCAGGAAGCGCTGGGCCTGGGAGTTTGTACTTGAGTAGTTTTCCCAGTTAATGTCTAATCTTTAGAGATGAAATGAGGGAGTAAGGGTTTCAGGTACTTCTGGAGTGAAGTTGGCACTAAATTTGCTTGCAAGTATAGTTAAAATGTTTGAATAGGAGGTGTCCTTATGAATGAGTTCAGTGCACTATAGGGTGGTGTTTCTTAATTAATTTAACAAAGCTAAAGAAGGATGTATAATTATCTTTGTTTCAGAAGCCAAAAGACTCTCATTCTGAGTGTCAGGAAATCCTTTTATTTAGCACAGATAATTCCCAAAGGACTTGGTTTATTATGTAAAAAGACTCAAATAAGTGTAGAAAAATGTTGTAGAGAAAAAACATAGCTTAAAAAAGAAGTATAAAGAGTTTTACTGTCTTTTCATGTATTGTTGGGACATTAATTTATATATCAGTTATTTGGCATTAATATTTGATAGATTGTTTTTTGGATTTTTTTGGTATTTATAATAACATGTCTAGCCAGAAACCTTTTCTTTTCTTTTCTTAATATTAAAAAGGTTCACAAAAATGTGTATAAGTAAAATAAAATAAAAAAGGTTGCACAACTAAGCAGCACTGCATGGGAACATAAGGAGTCACTAAATACTCAAAGTGAGACAAGCAGTACTTAAATGCAGTCAGATGCACATAATTTGTGTAAATGGGATACCAAAGCAACCCTGTAGTGTATACTCATCCATGGTGAAGCTTGTGCAAAGTGCAAGACACAATCCAAAGAGCAGTCTGTGCTAGTAGCACATCGCACAATCTTGTGAAAAATGAAAATGTGAACTCTTATACATACAAAGCTAAAAAAAAAAAAATAGCAGTGTGTGTATAAGCTAGGCTGTACATATCAACATGTCCCTTACCAGGATGGCAGAAAGCATTGTAGAAAGTTTACAGCCATAAATTATTTGCATTTGTGGTACTATTGTATGCACATTTGTAGCCATCTGTCTAGTCCTTACAACCAAAGGAAAATGGTATATATGAAAGTAGTAAAAGGGGGAAGGCAATGAAAAGGGAGTCGCACAGAATGGCAACATATACAGTGGATATAAAAAGTTTACACACCCGTTAAAATGCCAGTTTTTTGTGATATAAAAAATGAGACCACAATAAATCACTTCAAAACTTTTCCCAGCTTTAATGTGATGTATAACCTGTATGATTCAATTGAAAAACAAAGTGATGCAACCTCTGCGAGTACGGCAGCTGCAGGGTCCCAAAGGGTAAAGTATACAAGGCAAAAAAGAAAGCAGGACCAGCATACAAGGCACCTTGAAAATTACTTTATTATTAATATAAGGTTCTTGAAAAACAGACCGGTTTCGGCAAATATAAAACAAAGCCTTCTTCAGTGTTTAAAAAACAGCAGTAAAGAACCTATATTTAAATACTTAATTGAGTCATGTGCTTGATTATATATGCTCATTAAGACCTGGCTTAAAGAGCCCACCAAGTTTAATGATCCATTTTTTCTCCATTGAATTTAATAAATCATGCCAAACTAGTTTGTTATGTCTGGATCTTCTAATTTTATCAATGATGGTGAAACGAAAAGTTGCATTTTGATGAATCAGAGAATGTTTGTATAAAGCAATAGTATCTCTCTTATGCCTGATGTCACTAAGGTGTTCAGAGATTCGAAGTTTCAAGGGCCTGGATGTTTGCCCAATGTAAAATGCAGGGCATGTGCATTTAGCCAAATAAATAACCAAATCTGAAGAGCAGTTGGCAAAAAATCTTATGTTGAATACTTCAGGGTTATTTTGACTGCTGAAACTGGTAGTTTTAAATAATTTGGTGCAATAGATGCAATGTCCACGAGGAAAGCATCCAATTAATGGATCTCCTGATTCAATTGAAAAATAAACAAATCTGTTAGGGGAAAAAATATAAAAAATAAAAAGGTACAATAAGCTGGTTGCATAAGTGTGCACACCCATAAACTAATACTTTGTTGAAGCACCTTTTGATTTAATTACAGCGTTCAGTTATGTTGGGTACACACCTGCCATCAATTAAAGAGACTCTGATTAACCCCAAATAAAGTTCAGCTGTCCTAGTAGGATTTTCCTGATACGTACTCAGTTGCCTGCTACAGCAAAAGTCATGGTTCGCAGAGAGCTCACAGAGCATCAAAGGGATCTCATTGTTGAAAGGTATCAGTCAGGAGAAGGGTACAAAAAAAATTCCACAGCATTGGATATACCATGGAACACAGTGAAGACAGTTATCAAAAAGTGGAGAAAATTTGGGACAACAGTGACATTGCAAAGAACTGGATGTTCTTCCAAAATTGATAAGACAAGATGAAAACTGGTCAGGGAGGCTGCCAAGAGACCTACAGCAACACCAAAGGAGCTGCAGGAATTTCTAGCAAGTACTGGTTGTGTACTACATGTGACAACAATCTTACATATTCTCCATATGTCTGGGCTATGGGGTAGGGTTGCAAGACGAAAGCCTTTTCTTACACAGAAAAAACATCCAGGCCCAGCTAAAATTTGCAAAACAGTACATTGTCTCCCAAAAGCATGTGGGAAAATGTGTTATGGTCTGATGAGACCAAGGTTGAACTTTTTGGCCACAATTCCAAAAGGTATGTTTGGTGTAAAAACAACACTTCGCATCACCAAAAGAACATCATCCCTATGGTGAAGCATGGTGGTGGCAGTATCATGCTTTGGGGGTTGCATTTCTTCAGCTGGAACTGGGGGTTTAGTCAAGGTGGAGGGAAACCTTTGGCCCAAAACCTTTGGGCATCTGCTAGAAAGCTGAAGATGAAGAGAATTTCACCTTTCAGCACGACAATGACCCCAAGCATACATCCAAATCAAGAATTGCTTCACCAGCAGAAAAATTTTGGAATAGCCCAGCCAGAGCCCAGACCTAAATCCAATAGAAAATCCATGGGATGACCTGAAGAGGGCTGTGCACAAGAGATGCCCTCGCAATCTGACAGATTTGGAGCGCTTTTGCAAGGAAGAGTGAGCAAATATTGCCAAGTCAAGATTTGCCATGCTGATAGACTCCTGGAACCCAAGAAGACTGAATGCTGTAATTAAATCAAAAGGTGCGTCAACAAAGTATTAGTTTAAGGGTGTGCACACTTATGTAACCAGCTTATTGTACATTTATTTTTTATATTTTTTCCCCTAACAGATTTGTTTTTCAATTGAATTGTACAGTTTGTAGGTCACATTAAAGGTGGGAAAAGTTTTGAAAGGATTTGTTGTGGTCTCATTTTTTTTATATCACAAAAACCTGGCATTTTAACAGGGGTGTTTTCATATCCACTGTAAGAGTGTGCAGGATGGGGTGAAGCATGGTTTATTTTCTTTTGTGGAGATAGAGCCTCATTTTTATTTATTTTTTTTGCTTTATAGAAGTAGAAAAGAATACGGGGAAGTGTGAAAGACAAACAAGGTAAAAAAGGATAGGACATTTTACATGGCTAGAAAGATAAAATGGACAAATTGGTATGGATTTCCACAAGTTAGGATGGGATATATGGGCTGGATGGATGGACACAAGCTGATGGTAGAGAGATTGTGAGGGGTGAACAGTGCACAAGGTATGGGGTATAAAAGAAGAGGAAAGGTGCAGACATGGCTGGGGATAGCTTTAGTAACAAGCAGCAGTGTGCCATCTACCTTCCTGTCTCAGAGAAATATTGCTTCGATCCATCAGCATGTGATACGCCAGTGGTAAGGGCCGACCTACTGTTAGCATTTGCAGTCCTCACTAAGAAGCTATCCATCCAGACCTTACACTTGACCACTGCTTTCTCTGTTGCAGCCTCTGCTACATGCTTCATCCAGCTTTGACTAGCCCACATTAGGCAATGGGCTTGGACTCCCTGTTGATAAGGGACCAGGATACCCCCACACACATACAAGGCATTCCCAGTGTCATTCCCCTCATGGTTCACAACAGCCTTGGCAAGACCTGTAGTGAGAGGATGCAATTAAAATGTTGCCGTAAGTAAACTATCCTAACACTGGGCTGTATGTTATTTAAAACATGTGCTTACATTAATGAATATAAATTTTCATAGCTGTCTCAAACCTCCCCTGCCTCATGTGGAAGCTGGCACAATTACTGTAGTGCTTATGTTGAAAGTGGAAAGGCAGTCAGAGATCTGTGACATTTGTAAGGTAAGATGCAAGAATAGATACAGGTCAGTGTTCCAAACATATGTCCCATTTTCTGCATGACAGGCAGCAGACATGTGTGCCCTGTAAGTACGTTAACATACTTAAACAAAAAAGTTTAATTTACATGAAGTGATACACCAGGCAGTGTGTTTAGACATTGAGGTGGTGCAGTATAACCTCACCCCATAACATGTCCTCACAGAAGCTAACATCCAATGTAGTTGGCATATTGCATTGAATGCCACTACCATCTCCAGCTGACGTTGTAGATCCACACTCTAACATGCTAAACTGACCTTAAAGTGTACCTGCCAATAGCAAGAACAGTCTGAAACATAAAACAAGGCAAAAATGGTACACTGCCATCTACTTACTGCATCATTTGGGATGATGTCACTTAACCTCAACTTCCCAGCCATGGAGATCTTCAGAGTTTTTGATGCTTGCACTGTTCTTTCATCCTGGTGATACCTCCTCAGCCAGGTCATACCAGGTATCAAGATATTACAGACACCGTCACAGAGGACCTAGTAAGCATTTCCTGAAATAGCCCCGAAGGAGCTAGAGCATAACATTGTTCTCATTCACACTCTATGCAGGTGTTGTCTGGTGAATATTAGCAGAAGCTGCCATTCTCCCAATTGTTCTCTGAAAATCATGCCATGTTTGTGAGGAATAAAATAGTAGCCTGGGAATTGCACTTAAAACACAATTTCTCAAGCTAAGATGGGAGATGAACCGTTTGTTTTCAGATTAGGATGCAGCACAACTAACCCAATATTTAAAGTGAGACAGGTAGTTGAGAAAAAGCTAGAGACGAGAAAAGAGTCCAACTGAGCATTCTTAGACTTGGAGAAAGCATGTGACAAAGTCCCAAGAAAGCTTATTTGAGCAGTTCTGCAGTGGTTCGACGTACCAGAAACATTTGTAGAATTAGTGCAAGCTATGTACAAGGACCCAATGATGTATGTACAAACAGTGTTTGGACTGACAGAGGGATTCCCGGTGGGAGTGGGTGTGCATCAGGGTTCAGCCCTGAGCCCACTGCTGTTCATGCTGGCGGTGGACTACATTAGCAAACAAGTTGGAGGGGACAGATCAACAAAGCTGCTGTATGCAGATGGTGTGGCATTACAGGCAGAATCTTGGCAAGAACTTTAGCAAAGGATAGGGGAATGGAATGCAAAACTGAAGGTGCATGGGATGAAACTGAGTACAGATGAGACAGTGGTAATGGCAGCAGATGGGGAAATCAGAAGAAACTAAGAAATAAGATAAAAGGGAAGGTAGTGGAACAGGTTAGCACCTTCAAGTTTCTGGGAGGGGGTGGTTGAGGATAAGGTAAGTCTGAATGAAGAGGTCAAAGCTAGAATCAGAGAAGCTGCAGCCAACTGGCATAGAGTGTCAGATGTAGGACAGAGGAATGTCAAAGAGCCTGAAACAATGGTGTGACCACTACTACTGTATGATACAGAAACCTGGTCAGTAATGGCAGAGCAATTGAGGAAGATGGAGGTGATGGAAATGAAGTGCCTGAGACCACACCACGGGACAGATGAGGAAATGAGGACGTAAGAGCAGAAGCCAAAGTAGTTCCATTTTCAGACAAGATCAAAGAGAGCAGATTACAGTGGTTTGGGTGTGTACAGAAAAGCAGTAGACGGTCTGGTGAAGATGATTTGGGACAGATAGGAAGAAGACTTTAGGAAATAAAGGCATCCAGCAAAGAGTTGGATGGATTGAGAGAAGATATGCGACATTTAGGCAAGAGAGTAGCATTGAATCGAGAGAGATGGAGGCAGTCGACATGACACCCCAACACCATGCAGAAAATGGGAAAGGGGGATGGATGATTGTGATGCTCATGCACTGGCCCAGCAATCAAGAAGCCTCAATCCTTACCATTAACACCAGTGAGGGGCGTCCATATTGGGAAAAGATAATAAATATACACACAGTAAATTACAATTTCCCTTAAGAGCACACAGAGATCACAGTCAGTCTGAGGCTGGTTTCTCCCTTTCTCTCCAGGTTCCTAATAAGACTCCCCACTGGCATAGCTATAGGGTCCAGATCTCAGCCTAGTGGGCAAGCTAAAACCTCCAGCACCCTTTCTGTCCAACCAGTGCTTTGTGTCCCTGCCCAATTAGCTGACACATACAGACTTTGAGATAAGAGTTTATACAACCACACAGACACTTCTGGGGAAGGCTGGCACAGGTTCTCCATCTGTGCCCCTTTTACCCAGACTATACGGTAGAAATCACTGCCAACACCCAGCTAATGTTTATCAGCTACTCAAAGGCCCTTATGAAAGTGTGTCCAGTTATACTGTGCAATATTATTATCCAAATGGTAAGTGCAACCAAACAAGCAAGACTTATTTGGAGTGACTTGGTACAGTTTCACTATATACATGCAATGTACTGTTAGAGCTTAAATTATCTGTACACAAAACAGCCACAGTTGAAATGTTTAAAATATTTAATAATAAATAAAAAAACACAAGACAATACTTCTTGCTACACAGTGCTAGCCAAGAGTTCTGAAATCACAGAGAAATACTTAAAATTGTACAGTAGAAAAGTTTTGACATTACAGAAAAACAAACTAGTCTAATGTTCCTATTTCCTAGCTATATTTAAGAGAAAACACAGTTCTAAAATCCTACTTGCATAGAGACACAAGCAGTACTGGTGATGTTGGATGTTCTCAAGATAAATGCTCACATGGTCTCATTCTTTCTGTCCTTAAATTGACATCACAGTACCACTGATTCATTTCAGATTACATCACTGCTTTCTGGTTCCCTGGCTAACAGACTCTCAGAGGTTAATAGCCCTTTTGATCTTGTAGCTGGTCAGGAACCACAGCAATAAAAGAACTTATACATGCAAATTCTAGCCATTAACTCTGACCTCAAAACAATAGGCAGAATGCGTTTATCTAGACATCTCAGCTCCGAGTTTTGACATCAAAGAATTCACTTATCAACTTTGTTACAGCAGGGTGCACTGTTGTTACATTTTTGCAGTTACACATTTAACACAATTTTTCCCATTTAAGAGAACAAGCCTGTGACTATTAATATTTACAAATGACAGAATTATCTACAAAATTCTGTCTGGCTAGGCTGGAAGCCTTCACCTATGTTCACACATCCCCCCCCCCCCCCGGGGGAACTCAAGCTAGTTTTTCAAGTGGCCCTTGAGAAATGTTGCTTGAGAGGGTTAGGTCTGTCTGAGTATACCTTACCCCATTCCCTGTCTAGAGAGCCCATCTACGTTAGTATTGCTAATCCCACTGCAGGGCTGCACTGAAATATATGCTTGCAACCCTAGGCTCCATCTTAGCAGCTTGGCATTTTGCTGGCTGGCTCTGTGTAACCATGTTAGGGGGTTGTGATTTGTCACTACAGTGAATTTTCTTACTGCGATGGTGGTGCTGTGGTAGCGTTGTCGCCTCACAGTAAGACATTGTCCTGTTCGATTCTCAGCTAAAGCGTCTTCTGTGTGGAGACATTCGTGAATGGGCATACCTTCGTTGAAGGTTTGCGTCAGGGCTGGCAACCCGGTACGTAAAAATCTACTGCCAATCATTAGCGGACCGGAGTTCCACTGTGGCGACCCCTAACCGGGAAAAGCAGAAAGATACAACAACAGATAAGGCTGAAGTTTCTGCAGTGCCCACACTATGGCTAGACATTCCTTTTCTACAGCTGCATAGCATTCCTGCCTGGTTTGGAGCCTACGACTGAGATAAACCACTGAATGCTCTTCTCCCTCTGAAGAAATCTGGTCAAGAACAGCCCCCACACCATGGTTTGAAACCTCCACCTGTACAACAAATTCTTTGCTGTAATCTGGACTGGCTAACACAGGGAGTCCTCCCAAAGCTTCCTTAAGCTCCTGGAATGTCTGCTCACATGCTGGGGTCCATACTACCTTATCTGGCCTGTTCTTCCTTGTCAGGTCTGTGAGGGGAGCAGCTATGGTACTATAACCTGGGGACGAACTGTCTGTAGTACCCTGCTGTCCCTAAGAATGCCCTCACCTGCGTTTTGGTAAAAGGTGCAGGCTATGCCTGAATGGCTTCTACTTTGGCAGGTTCTGGCCTGATCTTACCACTCCCCACTCTGTGTCCCAGGTAGGAGCCCTCTGCCATACCCACATGACATTTTCTGGGTTTAATGGTCAACTGTGCCCTTTGTAGTCTGCCCAGCACCTCCCTGACATGCTGAAGGTGCTCGTGCCAGGAATGGCTGTAGATGGCAATATCATCTAGGTAAGAAAGGGCAAACCCTCCTGCTAGGATATGATCTACCAGCCTCTGGAAAGTCGACAGGGCATTTTTCATCCCAAAAGGAATCTTCGTGAACGCATACAAGCAAAAGGAGTCACAAAGGCTGACTTTTCTTTAGCACTGGGAATCAAGGGCACCTGCCAGTAACCCTTGGTAAGTTCAATGTTTGTAAGATACTTAGCCCTACCCAGCTGCTCTAGGGTCTCATCTGTCCTAGCATAGGGTAAGCATCTGACTCTGGGTGACTATTTAATTTCCTGTAGTCCACACATAACCTGGTGCTGCCATCCTTCTTTGGCACCAGCACCACTGGGGAGGACCAGGGACTGTTGGAGTCTTGAATTGCCCCTAGTTCCAACATCTCCTGTATCTCCTCCCTCCGAGTCTGTTTGACTCTCTCAGGCACTCTATAAGGAGCCTGCCTAATAGGCCTTTGGGGACCTGTATCCTGTACCAGGTAGGTGCACTCTGGTTTCCCAGTGAACATATCCCCAAACTCCTGTAACATGGCTTGGATTTCTCAAACTTGGGTAGGAGATAAATTATCTCAAATTAAATCTAGAGGTCCCCTCACCCTATGCCCATACAGCAACTCACAGGGTGAAAAACCTGTGGATTCCTGGGGAACCTCTCTGTAAGCAAACAGATGGGGCAAATATCTGTCCCACTCCCTCTTAAACTGGTCTGCAAATGCCCGTAGCATGGAATTGATTGTAGAGTTTAACCTCTCAACCATACAATTAGTCTGGGGATGGTAGGGGGTGGTCTTCAGGTGCTTCACCCCAGAGTACTTTTACAGACAAGCCAGCAGGTCTGACATGAAATTGGCACCTCTGTCAGTCAGTATTTCATTCTTTTGGGAAACCTACCCTGCTGAAAATCTCTAACAAAGCATTTGCCACCTTTTCTGCCTCCGTGGAGGACAGAGCCCCTGCCTTAGGGTAACATGTAGCATAAACTGCTACCACTAGGATATACTTTTTCCCTGTGGAACTTGGGGTACTTAGAGGCCCCATAATATCCATAGCTACCCTCTGAAATGGCTCCTCAATCACAGGCGAAGGCATCAAAGGAGCTCTCACCTTGTCTCCTGCCATGCCTACCTTTTGGCACTGCTCACAGGTCCTGCAGTACCCTGTTACACCTCTGGAAATTCCAGGCTGGTAGAAGGTCTGCATAATGTGTCTCTTTGTACATTTTATGCCCATATGACCTGCAAAGGGAATATCATGGGCTATGGCTAGAAGCACCCGATAGTAGGCTCTAGGCACTACCAACTGCTGTATCCTCTCACCTTCTAGCCCTCCCTCAGGGGTCCACTTGCTATACAGTAACCCTTTGCCCCAGTATATAGATTCCCCCTTCCCTTGAGAATCGGGTGCCTCACTAGCTACTTGCCTCAGGCCTTTCAGTGTAGGGTCTGAGAGCCGAGTCTGTTTCATTTCACTTTATAATCCTTCCCAGCTCCCCTTCCAAAGGAAGCCTGGCATCCTCTGACAGTGGTGCCTCACTGTCAGCCTGAGTACTGCTACTCACCTCTACCTTTGCAGTCACTCTGTCCAAGGGAACATCAGTACCCACAAGCAGCTGTGGCTCACCTCTAGTCTCATTCTGCTAAATAAAAAAAAAACACAAGACGGTACTTCTTACTACACAGTGCTAGTCAAGAATTCAGAGATCACAGAGAAATACTTAAAATAATACAGAAGAAAGGTTCTGACATCACAGAAAAACAAACTAGTCTAATCTTCCCATTTCCTAGCTATATCTAACAGGAAACAGTTCTAAAATCGTACTTGCATATAGACACAGGCAGTACTGGTGTTGTTGGATGTTCTCAAGACAACTGCTGAAATGCTGTCATTCTTTCTGTTCTTAAATTGATAACACAGTACCACTGATTCATTTCAGATTGCATCATTTCTTTCTGGTTCCCAGGCTAACAGACTCTCAGAGGTTAATAGCCCCTTTGAACTTGCAGCTGGTCAGGAACCAGAGCAATAAAAGAAATTATACTTGCAAATTGTAGCCATTAACTCTGACCTCAAAACAATAGGCAGAATGCCTTTATCTAGACATCTCGGCTCCGAGTTTTAACAAAGAATTGACTTGTCAGCTTTGTTACAGCAGAGTGCAGTGTTGTTACATTTTTGTAGTTCCATATTTAACACCATTTTTTCCCGTTTAAGAGAACAAGCCTGTGGCATATATTAATATTTGCAATTGACAGAATTATCTACAGAATTCTATCTGGCTAGGCTGGCAGTCTTCACCTATCTTCACAATGATGATGATGAGTCTTCTCATTTGCTGGTAGTGCAACATGTAAAACATTCATACATCATGGCCTAAGTAGCTAGCATGTTGTAAAAATAGGTATAAATTTGCATTGTAATAGAGGTGCAGCCATTTTATAAGCAAGGTTGTGTAGGATTGGGAAGCCATAGTAAATATCTTGTCAGTAGTATTAAAGAGAATAACAACACTAGGTTATAGACAGCCCTGTGGAAGCACAAAGTACTCTAAAAGCATGTGTTAAGCTGTTTTGTATTCCTTTCTAAGGATGTGTACCCTTACACTGTAATTGTCATGGCAAAAGTTTAGCAATACAAATATGTGAACCTGCTTGTTTAAATTGTATGTGAATTGTACTGGTAGCAAGGTAACTCACAATATCAGGACAAGACTGTCCCATTTCATGCTTGTCACAATGTATGTTGACAATATGGTTTGTCTAATCTGTATGGTAACTTACTGGAATGAGTACATCAGTCCTGTGCATGAGCATGTGTATCTCCTCCACTGTGTTAGGGTTTTGTGTCATATACCAAGGTCTCCTCAGTGGCGATAACAGGGTGACTGCCTTACCCTATGCATCCCCTGGAGATACAAATGAAGTGGATGAACCTAACCTGCTGTATGTATTCCCATATCTGTGATATGGCTTACTCTCAGAGCTGTCCCAGTGAATATCTCCTAGTATAGTTAGGATACCTCATTATGCATAGATGCCATCCTACTAGCCCCAAAAGTATTCAGTCTGTAGCTTTTTGTTAAGTTTTCACAGACAGCTTTATGTTTGAAAGATTGAGGTAGACAGCAGAGACTGTACAGTTTCAGACTGAAAATAATATTGTTAGGACTCTTGGATGGCACCTGTGTGGAAGATGTGGTGCTGAACAGCATTTACAAGAGCAGGTCAGGTTGACAGTGTCCTATAACACAAATTCCATGGGGTGACTGCATTCTCATGCTACAGCAGTTTCATAAGCAGGCTACTGTTATGCTATGCTGTGCCAGTGCAAATACATGTTTCATAGAAGCTGGAAGATTGATCACGAGGGATATCACCTTAGACGAGCAGGCTGATAGAGCCATAGGATGTTTTGATGGCCCTATAGGAGGACAGTCATTCTGTGATTATCTTTGGAGGAGTGGACACTAGCATGAGGAGGGACTCCCCCATTTGTTTCAATGGACGATGCATCAGCTTAGTACCATGTTCAGCAGATCTGCTTCCATAAGCAGTTCACACAGATGCTGCAGGCTGACCAGATCATACGTTGCCTATGTTTTGTTGTAGGATCATCAGTTGTCCTGTCATGTCAGGATGGTAACAAAGGTGGGCTGGGATTATATGGTACATCTTCCATGGACACCTTTAAATTACATGTCACAGGAGCATAGTTTTGAGACAGGTGCACATGCTAACCCCTATATGTCTTTTGTTGTCTACTCACAGGGCATAGCACTCCTTTTATGACACTTAAGAGACCGGGGCAAATCTGCAGGAGCAAATGACAATGTGATGCGACACAGATACCTGACTCAGTCTGATAAGGCAGTGGCAGTCTTTGTCCCTAGGTAGGCAACCACCCCTATGACATTGTGTAAGTTTGAATGTAACTTCTATGTGACTGCAAGGCTGTATGGTCTGCTTACTGTCCCCACTGGAGCAGGGTTCCTTGAGTGCACCATGTCTGATGTGGGTATGCTCACCATATCACAATCTCACAGGGTGACTAACATCATCTGTTGTCAAAGCTGACTTCTGAGCTGCGAGTGGGACTCAAGATCAGTCAGTAGATGTTCCTGGGTGTAATCTATACACAGTCTGCTGCAGTACTGTCCAGCATGGAGCTGAAGATTGTTACTTATCATTCCTGAGGATATGGAGCTCAGGATTGCTGAGCTTGTTGGTCTTATGATGTCTCTGATGGCACCCTCAGCTTCCCTCTCTACCTTCATGCAGAGGCTTACCAGTCTCTCCATCTCTACCCACACTAGTAGTGTTGTGAAAGATTGGAGAATGGCATGTAGTAGGAATGGCTATGAAGGAGGGCCATCACAGTCTTCATGTGTCTTAAAGTTTATGATACAATTGCCAGGATTTATTAAGGTACCACAACATCTATACCTTCATGTACACATCATGGTACCTGTTCCCGATTCAGCAACCGACGTAACAAGGTACTGTATGGTCCTGTACCACGAACGTGTGCTCCACCACATAAGGTTGGCTCTACAGCATTACAGAATGCTAATAAGGCAGTCTGACGGAGAGGCATATACTAATTGGCAATATGTGTTCTCTCCCTAGAACTGCCTCCAGGAAGGTATCTACATGTCAGGGCGATTCAAGAAATCACTCGGCTGTGTAGATCAGCACGGCTGTCCCTACCCCATTGCCGAGGAACCTTTTGAGTATTCTTGAGGTACAGGCCTGTGAATTACTTAGTGTTTCTCTGTTTGGTCTCTGAACAGTGCCTGTAGGTAGAATAAAAAGCTCTGTGCATACCTCAGTCACAGGAAGGCTGTGCATTCCTATAGATTCTTTGTGTTGGTAGCACATGTTAACCAAGGTCTACAGTATTCCAGTCTGCTCTAAAGTGATGTATTATCTCCTGATCAGTAAAATAATGGTGAATCAGCTGCTGAAAGTAATGTTTCCTTTGGCATACACCACCTCAAGCTTAGTGGCAGCAGTAAGAACTACAGTATGCTGCTGCTATACAAGCATTTTCTTCATCTGCAAAGTTTTTTGGCTTGCTTTGACCTTTTAGAGTCGCATGCACAGTGGTGCTCAATTTCTCCTACTCACAACTATGCATCACCTCATACAAATTTGCATATCATGAGGACCTTATTATATGTATATTCTATTATACATTGAGTTCACCATGGTGTAGCACAACATTGGTCTATAAATTGCTATTGGTCTGCACCATTCTGTGCATGGCCATTTCCTAAACAAGTACATGTTGTGCCTTATGCAACTTGTCCATGAATCCTTACCATAGTGCCACTAAAACTGGAACTGATTTCAAGTTTCAGACTAGACTTTTATTTCCAAACTCTTATGAGAAAAAATACACTTGTTTATTTAATTTCAGCATTTCAAGGTGTCGCAGTTTTAAAAACAGATTTCCTGAAAACCTGTCAGTATTTGTAGATATGTTTTGATACATTCTATCCAGGTATGCAGTTTATTAGTACATGCCCATAACTTTAATTTTTATTGATATCTAATTTTCTTTAATTATTTTGCAAAAATGTCTTTCTTTTCTTGTTCTTGCTAAATGCTATCATTTATTTGAAGCATGACATCTTAATAATCTTAAAAGAATATATGGTGAGTCTTCGGAAGTCAGCATAGCAAATGTAGTTTCATTAACTAAAACAATTCCAGAAGATGGGATAGCCAAGAAAAACACCAAAAATAATAATCAACCACACTGGCAGAACAGGACCAAACAGTAGGAGAACATCAACATCAAACGAAAACCTGCTTTAATGTCACTTTTGTCTCAGAGACTTCATCAGCATAAACTTCAACAAAAGTACACCGCATTATATGCAAGATCTTATAATTAGTTAAACAAATAATCAACTAGTTAACATGATAATTAACCAATTTAAATTACCATAAATTTAGGGACTTTAATAATAAATACACTTTTGGCCCTAATAAAAACCTGATGTTCACAACAGATATTAATACACTTTTTACAAGCATAATTTTCGGCGGTAGTGGCTTCTGTGTGGAGTCTGCATGTCCTCCCCGTGGTCGAGTGGCGTTCGAAAGACATGCATAGAATGGGCGTGCCTTCATTGAAGGTTGGGCGTCGAGCTGGCACCTTGGCACCCGTAAAAAAAAATCTACTGCCAATCATTAGTGGACCGGAGTTCCGCTGTGGCGACCCCTAACCGGGAAAAGCCGAAAGAAGAACAAACAACCACATGATGGCACCGATTATGTTAGACACTATTTTGGTTATATTGATCAATTTACTAATGATGACATTTACACTTGTATGCTTTTGGAACTCTTGCTTCAAAATAATTTATTTTTTTGTTCAACCAGAAAATTTACAAGCAATTGAAAGGAGTGGCCATAGGGTCGGCTGCTGCCCCTGCATATGCTAATATTGTGCTTGGATGGTGGAAACAAATTATTTTAAAAGTTTTTTTTATCTTCCTACAAGGTAGTCTTTTATGCTAGGTTTGTTGACCATTTATTTTTTGTTATAGAGGGTGGTAAGGATCACATTCTAGCATTTAATGATAATATCAATGAACACACTGCATTTTTAACATTTAGTTTAGGAGACGTTGATCTTAGTCAACTTTTTGGACGTTACCATCGCATGAGATGTACATGGTTGTAAATTTACCAGTAGTGTTTATAGGAAAGACATTTTTGTTAATGGTTACCTACATTATTCTAGTAACCATCCTACTTTTATGAAAAATAACATCCCTAAAGGTCAATTTATACGTGCTTCATGAATGACCCCAGGTGACAGTATTTTTGTGCAGGAACAAATTGTTTTATTATAGGGATGTTTTTAGAGAGAGGTTCTCACCTACATTTGTTGAACAGACTAGCTGATGATGTTAAGGGATGTAGAAACTTGGATTTTCCACCTATTTTAGTTCATGGTTTTACATCCAAAAGCCCTTTTAGTTTCAATAAAACAGAAAATGACCACAAGATATAGGATACATCTTGTATTTTAGATATGTCTATTGACATAAAAGGGAACTGAGTTAATTAAGATAATCAGAGATGGACCTAAATTTATTTATAAAAATACTTTTTGTTTGAAACATTGTTTCCATACTGATTCTTTCTCCAAAACTACCAATACTATTAATGAAAGAGATAAAGGAATGTACAAATATGGCTTTTGTAGTACTTTGTAGGTTTATTCTGGAGGGGCCCTTTGTTGAGTTGCCACATTTGAATAGGACTATTGCCATCAATGGTGTTTACCATTGTAACACACAAGAGATAGTATATATATTGCTGTTTGTTCATTCTGTAATGAATTCTATATAGGCATGTCTATGAGGTGTTTGGGCAAAAGAATTAAGAAACACCATTATTGTATTAAAAGAAAGAATAGCAACAATGCATTGTTTAAACATACTCTTAAGTGCTCTGGGTACAAAACATTTTTGTTTTCTGTTTTAGAACAGGTACCTGAAAATATTAGGGGAGGTTCTTTTAAAGACCAGGTTGAACAAAGAGAAACCATATGGCAGTTAAGATTGGGACTGACAAACAGGCTGGTATGAATGATTCCATCAATGTTGTGTTTTTTTAAAAAAAATCGAAGGTTAAAAGTTTTAACGTGAACATTAAAATGTTTTTTCATACAAATAATTTAGGTATGTATTTATATATTTAAATATTGTATGTATGCATTTTAGGTTTAAAATATTTGACTTTTGTTGTGTTTGAGTGTTTTATAGTCATTTAAATTGGTTAATTGATTATCATTTTAACTAAAAACACAATGAAAACTCCCAAGAAGTGAATGCTCTTTGTGCAAAGGAAATATTGAATAAAAATTAACAACAAACAGCAGAAGAGCAAAACAAGGCTGTCCAGATGATACCACATAAAATGCAACAGGCACGTTCTCTCAATAAATTAATGACTGATGCAAAATCCGTAATGGCAAATTGATTTAATAAGACAAGACTGGCAAGCGCTTTCACCCAAAAAGGGCTTTATCAAGCCAGTTATAACCAGACCTCAATAAGTCTTACATATATATATCAGTAGGAGTGAACATCAGTATGACCCCACTTCCTATTCAGCAATTAACTAAAAGGGTATACATACATAAAAACTGTTCAAATAAAAGCCTTCATAATATAGCACTGTTACTCACATGCAATATAATATAATATAATATAAAAACATATATCAAATAAAATAAACCTGAAAAAAAAACTATATATGGACACATAAGAAGCCCATATAAACTGTACGTGAAATATATTCAATAGTTCAGGTGCAACGATCAGGTTCTTAAAGTGCACTATATCAAAAACTGTATATCCAGTACCTAATAACTTCCTGTTCTTCAACAAGGGTTTAATAGGTATTTTGTCATTCAGGCCAGGTTTCTGGTCTGCCCTCAACCTAATAATCCAGTCCAGCTCACATCTCTCTGTCTAGTTCCTCATATCCCCTCCTCTAGAACTGGCCGTAATAATCTGCAAAACCTGAAATCTAAAAATGTGTGATGTTTCTATCACATGTTTTGACAGAGCATTATTGGTGGTTCCAATACGTGTATTATAGATGTGCTCCCTAATCCTTTCTCTGAGCCATCTGTCCATTTTACCAAAGTAAAATGCAGTACAGGCTGTGCACCTTGCTAAATAAACCACATGTCCAGATTGACAATCCGCTTTTACTCTAACCTGAAAGCACTTGTGGGTCACTGGGTGTACAAAATGAGTGTCACTAAATACATCCTCACAAAAGTTACATCTATTGCAAGGAAAAGTACCCCATTGTGAGGTTCCACCCGTCCCACTGGTATGGGCCTTGGGATAACACAGTAGCTTGTGTAAGTTCACCCTATTCTTATAGATAAAACAGGGTCTATCTCCTACTACTTCTTTCAAATCAGGATCTACAATTAATACACCCCAATGCTCAAAAAAGATGTCTCTGATATTGTTAATGTCCTGTGTGTAGCAAAGTGACAACTTAACTGCGGAGGTACATGGGCTGGCTCCTTCCTCTCATGACTTAAACTATATACACTGATCCTATCAGAAAAATAAGGGGCAGCAGTCCTAATCCTGGACAAACCAATGCCCTCAAAACCTAACCGCACCTCATCAACCTTATAAGACCTGTCCATCAATCTCTCCTTTAACCTCAGTAATTCACCCTCAAAAGCTTAGTCTGTGGAGTTCAGTCTTGAAGCACGCATCGCTTGCCCTCTGACAATATTTTTAAATGCAAAATTGAGGTGCATGCTGTCCCTGTGCAAAAGGGAATTCCTGTAACAGTTTTTTCTATAGACACCTGTATTTAACAATCTGTTCACTAATCTCTCAATATAAACATCTAAAAATGTAATCCAATATTTAGATTCCTCCATTGTGAACTTCAAATAAGATGTTAAGGAGTTAATCTCATCAAAAAAAACTTGTAACTCAATGTCACTGCCTATCCATAGGAGAAAAATATCATCCACAAAGCAGACATAAAATATCACATGTTCCTTAAAGCTAGTTAAAGGGAACAATTTCTTATTCTCCCAATCTGCCATGACAAGATTGGCATAGCTATTGGCACACTATGTGCCCATAGCTACGCCATCCGTCTGAATAAAGGCAGTCTTATTGAACAAAAAAATATTGTTCTCCAACACAACCTCCAACAATGCACATATTAGATCAATTTGGCCAGAGGAGTAAGTGGTCTTATTCATTAGACACCTGTGTACACTTTCTATACCTTCATTATTAGGTATCACTGTGAACAGCGACTGGACATGTAATGTCACCAACCTAAAGGATGAATCATGGTTAATACCAGTTGTTTTGTCATATAATGTCAATAAAAATTGCTTGGTATCTCTCAAGATGTATGTATATTTCTCCACTACGGGCCTGAGACAATTCTCTAAGTACAGTGACAGGGGTTCAGTGGTACCCACCACTATGGGTCTCATGGGGGGGATCAACAGGATCTTTATGAACCTTGGGTAAACCTTGTATTATAGGTACCAACGGATTCTCAACCTGAAAAAATTGGTACATTTCCAGGTTGATAATGTCACTTCTATATAAATCTTCCAACATACGTGAAACTCTCGTTACACATATCTCTATCTTGCTCAACTGAATTGCGGAGTAAAACCTCTCATCTTTCAACATCATGCTTCTGTCATACTTCACCTTGTCCTTCACTACTACTGGGCCACTCTTGTCCGCAGGTCTAATCATGATATCATCATTCCTAAGTCTATTCAAAGCTACTGTGAACCTCACGGATAGGTTGCCAAACCATTTCCATTGTCCATTACCATGTTCTAATTTGTGTAAATCCTCTTCAACCATCTTCACAAATGCATCACAGCGGATGTAATATCGGTATATACGTACTAGGTTTTTTAGAAATAGGATGATCACCAACACATTGTTTCCCAAAGTTCAACCTAAGTTGGACTTTCCGACAAAACAACCTGACATCATTGATGGTATCAGTGAGATTACTCTTGGTAGAGGGTATAAATGATAACCCTGTATTCAAAACTTCAGCCTCATTGGATGTTAAAGTTTTACTAGAAATATTCCACACTAATGCAGTGGCATTTACTGCCACATTTTCTTGAGGGTAGGACCGGATTGTTCTCCCCTTGAACCTTTGCATTTCTGTCGTCCCCTGCTCATGGACCTGGTTCTCCCTCTCTTGTAAAAATCGCTGATGGGGAAAGGAGTCTGACCAGTGCCCCCAGCAGAGTTACTCACTAATCTGGGTTCCTTCCTCCTAATCGAAGGATGCTGTGCCTCCAAATTCTCATCACACACACCAAGTCTAGGCACACCAGACTCAGTACTATTGCTGACTAAATCTCCCTGTCGGGCCCCTGTCCCTACATCCTGCACCAGGAGGCCTGATGTACTCGCAGTGTCATCAGATGTTGACGTATCCACAACAGGTGCAATATCAATATTTAACCCTTGTGAGGAAACAGAAGTTGAACCCCAGAGGGGTATGCATCCATATTCACAGATAACATCAGCACCATCACTAACAGCATTCACATAATTGGCATTATTACAGACAACAGCTACCCCATTCTCAGCTCTTTCCTAGCAACACTATCAAAGACAGAATTATTAACATTGTCATTGACATTATCAACATTATTAACTTTATTAGCATTGTTGCTCCATCTCCCTTGTCCACCTGGCCTGTTGTCCATTCTAGGCCAAGTGAAGACATGACCATTTTTAAAGTCCATGGTGTCACTCTGTAATTTGTTGCGTTTCTGCTCAATGAGCTTCTTTTCTCAAACAAATATACATGGTCTAAAAGTCTGTCCATCATTGTATAAACAACAGTCGCCGGATATTTAGAAAATATGTGCCGCTGCTGTTTTTTAATGCTGTCACATAAATTCACTTCCCTCAGGTAGGAAAAGATCATTAAGTAATCCCATATAACAGAGACTCACCAATTTTGTATTTAAAAATATTGTCAGAGGACAAGCGATGCGTGCTTCAAGATTGAACCCCACAGATGAGGCTTTTGAGGGTGAATTACTGAGGTTGAAAGAGAGATTGATGGACAGGTTTTATAAGGTTGATGAGGTGCGGTTAGGTTTTGAAGGCGTCGGTTTGTCCAGAACTACGACTGCTGCCCCTTATTTTTCAGATAGGAACGGTGTATATAATTTAAGTCATGAGAGGAAGGAATTAGCCAGCCCATGTACCCCCGAAGTTAATTTGTCACTTTGCTACACACAGGACATTAACAGTATCAGAGACATCTTTTTTGAGAATTGGGGGGGGTATTAATTGTAGATCCTGATTTGAAGGAAGTAGTAGGAGATAGACCCTGTTTTATCTATAAGAACAGGATGAACTTACACAAGCTATTGTGTTATCCCAAGGCCCATACCAGTGGGACGGGTGGGACCTCACAATGGGGTACTTTTCCTTGCAATAGATGTAATTTTTGTGAGCATGTAATTAATGACACTCATTTTGTATACCCAGTGACTCACAAGTGCTTTCAGGTTAGGGTTAAAGCGGACTGTCAATCTGAACATGTGGTTTATTTAGCAAGGTACACAACCTGTACTGCATTTTACGTTGGCAAAATGGGCAGACTGCTCAGAGAAAAGATTAGGGAGCACATCTATAATATATGTATTGGAACCACCAATAATGCTCTGTCAAAACATGTGATAGAAACTTCTATATCACACATTTTTAAATTTCAGGTTTTTCAGATTATTACGCCCAGTTGTAGAGGAGGGGATGTGAGGAACTGTACATAGAGATGTGAGCTGGACTGGATTATTAGGTTGAGGGCAGACCAGAAACCTGGCCTGAATGATAAAATGCCTATTAAACCTTTGGTAAAGAACAGAAAGTTAAAGGTTAGGTACTGATATACAGTTTTTTGATGTACTGCACTTTAAGAACCTGATCGTAGCACCTGAACTATTGAATATATTTCACGTACAGTTTGTATGGGCTTCTTATGTGTCCATATATATTCTGTATATAGGTTTTTTTATTCAGATTTATTTTATTTGATATATGTTTTTATATTATATTGTATTGTATGCGAGTAACAGTGTTATATTATGAAGGTTTTTATTTGAACAGTTTTTATGTATGTATACCTTTTAGTTAATTGTTGAATAGGAAGTGAGGTCATATTGATGTTCACTCTTACAGGTATATATATATGTAAGACTTATTGAGGTCTGGTTATAATTGGCTTGATAAAGCCCTTTTTGGGTGAAAGAGCTTGCCAGTCTTGTCTTATTAAATCGATTTGCCATTACAGATTTTACATTAGTCTTTGATTTATTGAGAGAACGTGCCTGCTGCATTTTATGTGGTATCATCTGGACAGCTTTGTTTTGCTCTTCTGCTGTTTGTTGTTAATTTTTATTCATCATTTTAACTAGTTGATAATTTGATTGTTTTAATTAATTATAAGATCTTGTATACAATGCGGTGTATTTTTGTTGAAGTTTATTCTGATGAAGTCTCTTTGAGACGAAAGCGACATTAAAGCTGGTTTTCGCCAGAAGTTGGTGTTTTCCTCCTGTTTGGTCCTATTCTGCCAGTGTGGTTGATTATTATTTTTAAATGTAGTTTCATTAGGACAAAACTCTTTGCTCAAGGTTGTGATAGGAATTCTGCTTTCATTTGAAAGAATATGCATTTGTTGAAACTTTTGGCAAGGTACTTGTGATACTTAAACGTACGTATGCATACACACACATGCATGTGTTTGCATGAGCACAGGACATTGTCAATGACGGTAAGGCTTAAAACAGGAACTGTGGGAGTAGCAAAAGAGGACCTGTATGTTTAAGCGGCCAGTGAGCAAAGCCTCTGGCACTACCACAATGCAAAGCTTGTACCCCATGTACTCCCTCCCTTAGTATGATCAAATTATTTGTTTTGGCACCCAGGGCTAAGGTAATATCCCATTGCAGTGATAATCTCCTCCAAGAAAGCCCAATTTAGTCATGTCTTTTAAAATATCAAGTTGCACAGGTGTTTTTTCAGCTAGCTACACTATTACTGTATTTTTCAACTTTATAGTGTTTTTCAGGATTTATAACAGACAAAAGTAAGATTAAGAAAAATGGGAAGAAACAAAATCAAAATTGCTATCCTAGAACTATGAGTTAATATAACTGGGTGGGGTGGTGTAGTTGACAAATACCTCTTTGAAATGATGTAAGGGCAAAATGATTAAAGCCACATTTAATTATAGTATATATCATAAAGGCACAGTAATGTGTTAAATGACTTTTATGGCCAAGTAGCAGAGTTCTGTTTGCTGTGTCTTTGTTTTACAACCTGTTTTCATCATTTGCTTACAGTGAGAACTGTGATTTTTCACTACAGCAGTGATTACAATTTTCCTTATTGGTGGTTGTATTTATGCTTGTGTTTTTATATATATGCATTTGTTTATGTTTCCATGCATTTGTAGTTTCTGATTCAGAGTTTGGTATCTGGCTGAAATGATCTTCTTATCACCACTTTTTTGTTTGCTATAAATTCTTAGTGTCTGCCTGAATATAAAAAATGGCTGCTAGGCATTTATGTTAGTGGAGTTCTCCCTTGACTCGTGGTCTTACGAGAAGTCTGAAGATTTTAAGGCTACTGTCTTGGAGACAGACAGAAATAATGAGTTCATGTTACTCTGCTTCCACTTTTGCAGTAGGATGCCCTGAGATTTGGAAATGCTGTCAGTCATTTGAGGAGCATCTTAGACCAACCTCAGACTCCTGCTCCCTCCTTCCAGAACCATCTGGTGGAGTTTTCTTTAGTTGAAATAGTTGGGGCTGCTCTGGTAGATTTGTGGAAGAATGCTTCTTCCTGCAGATAAATTTGGTGTCTGTAGTTGGTCATGAATTTAGAAATTAAGTATGGGGCTGTGGTTTTCCTTCAAGATAAGGTTAGCCAATTTGATTAATATTTTGGGAAGCCACTTTTTCTGTGAACTGTGACATTGTAGGGGATTTTTCATTGTTAAGGGTAATTGGAGAAGCTAAAGGCTGTTTACTCCAGTTCAAGATGATTCTTCTGTCATATTTCAATTAGTATGTTTGGGGTGGACTGTATACTGCTCAAGTTTGCCAAGATAAAAAGAAAGATTTCTTGTTTGGAAGAAGGTTCTACCTCCACTTTTCTCTTGCATATAAACTCCGGTTGTGCCTCTCTCTCTTCTTCCCATTCTAGAGTTGCTTTGTTACTTTTGTCAAAGGAGTCTTTACCCCCCATTACCACTTCCACTCAGACATTGTTTTCACGGTTGCCTCTGAGCTTGAGATTTAGATTCTTCAGCCCCAGTTTTCCAGTTTCTGAACTCTGTACCTGTTGAAAGGAATTACTAGAAAATGTGACTTTCTGAATATGCATCATATGTTGTTCAGTGTTTCATTTCCTGTTAACATTAGGGTGAATAGACCATCTTTTGTGCCTAAGACTTCCTGTCTATGTTCATAAATAGGCCCCATTCATGTTCTGGCTCTGATGGTACTGATAACCAGTTGGATCTTTTGGAGCCAGCTACTTTGATTTCTGCACTGCAGCCCTCAGACTTAACTCTGCCAGTGTTTTTTTAACATCTTTATTAAAATATCACTTAAGACATAACACACATACTTCCACAGAAAAGAAAACAAACCATATTAACATATTTTTCCATTTACACATATATCGCAAGTTTTCTTTCTTTAGAACTGTTTTTCAGTACAAAATTACATAAATTACTCAATACCTGCCTTGTCTTAAACCTCACTCCTCCTGACCACTATTTTGCATGTATTTTTCTCAAAAATTCTTATGTAATTTGATCCTTCCCTTTTCTAAAGATTCCCCCACCATTCTTTTTTTTCTGTTTCATAAAACTCAGTACTTCAAATACAGTTGGTTTAAATTTTATTTTCTAGTTATTGCTTTTTAGGCAGCCAATACAATTAAACTTAATAAGGCCATACTATGTCTAGGCATTTCAGCTCCTGTGTCCAAGCTCAAAATAATTCTTTCCTTTCTTACAGCCATTTGCTTGCCCAATATTTCTGAAACAGTACTGTGTAGGGATAGTTTTAAATCTGCCAACTCATTACAGTTTAAAAAAACATGTTCCCAGTTACCTCTTTCTTCACAATCACACCTCCAACCTTTGCTATGTACATGAGTTAAAATTCTATTTAGTCTGCTTGGGACATAAAAGTACCTAGGCAAAAAGCCTAAAATTTTTGGACTTTGTTGCATATTTGTGAGCCTTACATATCTCCTCCCATTTTTGCATTGTAAACTGCTTTTCCAGTTTATCTTCCCAGTCTTTTCTAACCTGAATTGATTGATTCTTATAGTTATCATACAATGTCTTATATGCTGTACTAATTATCCCCTTTTGAACACCAGCGTATGTTTTAAATGCGACTAAATTAATTCCATCGGTGTTGACTGTGTTCTTAAATTTAGGTTTGTCTTGATGTTGATACATTTGGTGTTAGGGTTAGGACTCAACTGTTCTGAGTATAGATTGGTCCTGATTTCCTCTGGACTAAGCATTCTGTAGCTGAGGTCAACCTTTTAGCCTCAGTGTTGATGCCCCTGCGTCTGACCTCAATGCTAAGTGGTGTGCCAGCCTTTTGGGATCAATGCTGAGATGTCATTGTCAGCTGTCTTCCATCATGGGTGCATTTCCAACTGGTCTTTTGTTTTGATCCCTCTCAGTCAAGCAATTCATCGCAGGTTTGGTTCCTGATATTTGTTCCAGTGCCAATGATGCAGTCATCCGTTTGGTCACGCAATGATTTCCTTATTTGTACTCTGGCTTGCTGAATTTTACCCCTCCCTCATGAAAATGTAATTATGAAGACAGTAAAAGCATCCTCTTAATTCAAACTACATCTACAAGAAATCCTGTTTTGGAACTTATAACTAGAGCAAATCTATTAATCTTTGGGAGTTAAGAGCTGCTCCCTGTAAGGACTCTGAATATTTCTATTTTGGACTTAAAAAGCCAAAGATTAAGAGGGCACTGTGTATCTTTAGCCAGAGTAAGACTGATTTTAGTTTAAATTTGATTGAGTATTCTGATGACTAAATATCCCTGTGAATGTTCTAATTTTTTACTTTTGCTGCAAACCTTTCAGTGTTTGCATTTTTACTTGGAAAATAAATGCTTTAACTTGTTTATTTTAAGTAAAGAACTTTCTTATTTAGCACTTAAAGCTTGTGACTTATGGCTTATCTATTGGTAAGGGATTGTGTATTTTACCTGTGTAGCAAACTGCTTATTATCCACCTTAGAAAGGTGACTGCTTTGAGATAATTGCTACCATGTAAACATTTAAAGACATTTTATTTTAAGGGTAAATAATAAATGTTGTTCTTAAATTGTTAGTTGTAACTAATGGGTCTATATCACATAATTGAATCTCACGTCAGTGAACGGCTGTTTGTGGAACTAATTGCTGAAGCCACTAATCAACGAATGACGTTTTCTGAGAAATTTTTCCTAGGGTAAACCAAAAGTAGTCCACTTTAATGACCATAAACAAAACCATAAAACGTAACACCAACCCAGGTGTTGGGTGGGCTATGCCCCCCCCACCATAACTAAGTACACCAACTCCGAGACTGCGCTATAGTGGGGGGAAAAGAGCAAATTGCAGATGGTGGCTAACTGTCAGTTTGCCCTAAGAAACATTTCACTGAAAAGTTTGTTCGCTGATTAGTGGCTTCAATGATTAGTTGTTCGAAGAGCCATTCGATGATGTGGTATAGCCCTGTAACTAACTGGTGGCCAAAATTTTGGGGAAGAGGGAGATGGTGATGTACAGGCACTATTTACCTACCATTTTAAAGCATCTGTTTGTGTGTGCATGTGTGCACATGCATCCTTGTGCATGTGTGCACGTGCAAAATAATTCTGGTCAAACTTCAATTAATGTTTAGTATTGTTACAATGAAAGGCATTGGGGTCAATTTTGCATGGGTGAAATCATAGGGAGGCAGTGATTATAACTATGATCTATAGCTGGGCAGTGTAGAGCTTCCCTGGGTGTTACAGGTTTTTATTATTACTCGAGCATTCCAATTTACTGTATACCATTAAATCTCCCTTTGTAGTTTAATGAGTGAAGATAGTAGAATTTAAATCCTGTACAGGTGTTTATATTGCATATTCAAATAAGGTGTTGGAGTTAGAATCTTTAGCCCACTATAAAGATTTTAACAAAAAGATTGAGTGTTAATCACGAAGTTCAAAGCAAAACATGAAGGAAAACTAGCTTCTAAAGCCAAGGATAATTATAAGTCCGTCTTTAGTTCCATAAGAAAATGAAGAAATAACACACACTAATTTTTGAACTAATCCTGGATACCTAAAAGATAATTCTAAGTATGCTGTTATGGCATACCCCTTTCTTCAAACTTGCTTAATTTAAGCTTAGCCACAGGTTGATGTTCATCGTGTTTCACTGTTGCAGTCATGACTGTAGGGTTCTCCCCTGCCGGCAGGCAGTCCTCAGTCGGCCAGAATCCCAAAGTCTGGGTTCGGCGTCGGCTGCTCAGCCATGCTCCCTGACGTCAGAGCGCCAGGAGTACAAAACTGACAGCCGACGCCATGTTCTCCAGTTTTTCTTGGCCCAGATGTCAGGAGTTCCAAAATGGATCCCATACCCTTTGCAAATACACCTCAGAAGAAGGGTGAAGAAGGGAGAACCCTACAGTCATGACTGCAACAGTGAAGACACTCGAACATCTACATTTATGGTAAGTGTACACAACTGTACTTTCCCTGTAGTATAGAGAATGGCTGCTGTGGTAACTTTACACAAGGGTAGAGTTGAAACGGTAGAATTGCTGTTATGACAAACCATATAATCCGTATACAGTAATTTTGAAAAAGGAAAAAGACTGCATGCTTGTTTCCAAATTTTAAACCAATGTAAAGATGAATCATGCTCTGATATATATTTATCCTATGTAGAGATGTGAAAATATTTATTAAGATGATTTATCATAAGGTATTCTCTGTATTAGCCATGTGTGTTGGTGTAGCTGGATAAACCTCTAAGTGTGAACCAGGCAACCTGAGAGTGAGCTGTGGCTTGTGTATCTGTTGAAGCTGACACAGGGAAAGGGATGAGTGATTCAGCTTTGCTCTCAAATGTCTTTTCAGAGGAGGGTGTGGAGTGCATACCTGGGGTAGTATTTTCCACTGTAAAATCTCTAGTGGGGAGCTCTGTCTTCAATGGGCTGGGGGAGAGCAGGGCAGTCTTGTGGCATCACCGGCTTGTGGAAGTGAATGATATGCCTTCACTAACCCCTGTTTTATGTAAAACTCTGGAATGGACTACCGGCATGAGCAGTAGGAGTTAGAAACTTAAGTGAACACCAGCTGACCTTATTTAGGTGGTGATTCCGTTCTCCATTTCTCGGATGTCACCCTGTGGGAGATTTGAATGAACTGTTGGACTGTTAAGAGAGCAAATAAGCAGCACTGAACTGAGGAAGGGGCCACCAAGGCAGGAAAGCCAAAAAATAGGTAAACGTAGTATGTTTCTGGGACTGAATACTTCTTCTTTTTTAAGACCTTTATTAAATTATCACTTAAGACATGGGTGTTCTTATTTTCTATAACCATTATCATTCCAACATTACATAAATTGGGTGGCGTAGTGGTGCAGTGGTCAACATTGTCGCCTCACAGCAAGAGGTTCTCCAGTTTGATTCTCTGTGCCTTCTGTGTGGAATCTGAATGTCCTCCCTGCATTTGCATGGGTTTCCTCTGGGTGCTCTGGTTTCCTCCCACATTCCAAAGACATTTGTCTGGAGTGTTTCTCCCCGGACCTCCGCTGAAAATAGGCTTTGTCCTAGTCGGACTTTCCTGGTCAACAAATGTTAAGTAAAAATAAAATAAATAAATAATAAATTGTTCAATTCCTACTTACTCCTCCTCCAGAATGTCATTCTGCATGTATTGTTCTCACAATTTCCATTTATTTCTTTGTAACTTGCTCCTTCTCAGTTCTAAAGCTCCCATTTCGATTTCTTTCATCTATGTTATAATGTTCAGTCAGTACTTCAAATATAATTGGTTTAGACCTACTAGCTAAGCCAGTATACTTACTAAACAAGTAAGGCTAACTACAGGCTGGTATTCGCATTCAGGAGTTTTCCAACTGTGTGGAGTTTTAAGGATTCTGTGGTGGGACATTGCATGTAGCGGTTTAGGTATGAATCATAGTTAATGCAGCATCAGCACTCTCTAAAAGAGAGTGTAGAGGAAATTAGTGGAGTCATGTCACATGGACAAGTAACATAAGGCAGCCTCAGTGGAGGAGTAAGTAATGCTCTCAAATTATTGTATGTGACTGGAGTGGTCAGCAGCACAGAAAGTATGTTCAAGTGCACGGAGGACGATGAGTGCTCATGTATGCGACAAAGCAGCTCATCAATGCCACAGGGACAGTGACAGCCCAAGAGGGTCTATCATAGCAAACCCAGTTCATCATATAAACAGGGAAGAAAGGAGGAGACAAGAAAGTAAGAAAATGGGAAGAGCAAACAGAGGAAAACCCAAGGGCAATCATAAGGAATAACTGTTCAGTGAGAGACGGGCACATGTTTTTGTGAGAAAGACTTCTAGAAGAGGAGGTTAGTGTGAGAACGTAGTGAAGAAAGGATGTGGGAGGGACAGATGGAGAAGGGAAGGTTACAGGGGTACACCACATACATGACGTACAGACACACGGGGGTGGTACTAATAAAAAATTAGGGACAACAGTTGATGACTACATACTGACAGAGGGTGGGCACTTGGTGATTGGGAGGACTGAATAATAAAAAGGCATGAGGAATGACATAAGATGGGGCAACATAGGATTGGTTGATTGTTGGATGTCACAGTGGCTAACCCACACAAACATCAGTCACCTTCAGAAGCCTGGTAGTCTGGGTCAGCCAGTCACAGCCTTATTTTACTTAGAACCTGTTTTACATCCTTAATTTTATTTCTAGGTAGAGCAAGGCAACTAATATAACTTCTCTATTGCACTAAAAATTTATAACATTAATATGCCAGATCTTTTGCAGTTTTTGTTGATCTGGTTGGGAGAGCTTATAAATAACTCACACCTTCTAGCACTTGGCTAATGAGGTTTCATATTGCTGCATGCTGGAACATTATGTCACACTTATGTTTAACTGTGAGGAAAAATCTTTTAAATTAAACATGTAAAGTATGCTTTAAACATTTAAGTAGCTGTTTGCTAAACTTGTTTTTTTTTCTCACATTTAAGCTGCTTAAATTGCAGCACTGATTACAGTCAGTTCAGTAACCATTGTTAAAATTACTGAAAAGAAGAGCACTGTATATGCTGGCTCTTTGATGAGGACAATAACTGTGTCAACTTTACACACAGAACTACTGCCATATTTTGATCAGATTAGTATGGAGGTTTTAGAAATCACTATTAAATACAATTATGGAGCTATAATCTGTTTACAGAAGAATATTTCTAAAATTAATATGATAGTGGATGACGTGTTGTTTCTATTAATGAAACATGATTATGAAGCAGTATTAAAAGAACAGGGTGACCATATTTCCCAAAATATTAGCAGAAAGAAAAAAAAAAAGAAATTAATAAGAGATGAAAAAGAATATGCTGATAAATTGGTATACCTGCTTTCCCAGGGTAAGTAATTATATGACCAGAAGAGAAAGTTCCAGGTACGGGAGAATAATGGTATGAACAGAGTTATGTCTGTACCTGTGTGAAAACCACTGAACCACATTTCAGATTCATTTGACCATCCTGAATTACATAACAAAAGCAACATTGCCAGGGTTAATCATTATTATTTTTTAGACCAGCTTCCACTTTGGAGGAGCAAGAGACTAGCCAGCAAGTCCCACTCTAACCAAGGAGAGCATATATTGTCCTAATACAGGGAAAACAGGCCAGCAGATATATTGATGGACTCAAATTGCTCTTAAAATTTTAGAATGTTTATGGAACTAAATCATTGTTGAATTCAGCTGATAATAATGATTTTTTTATGAAGGAAGATGAAAGTACAATTGTGTAAGAAAACTTAACATAACAGTTGATGTTTGAATGATCCCTGTTAGGGTAACCTTGGTTACATGGGTTATATCCTGCATAGAACATAACAGCCAGCCTGCTTACAAAGCATCTGGGCACCTTCCACATGCAAAAACTGTTAGTCAGCTTGAGCTGAGCTAACTAAAAGTCAGGTTTTGGTGTCTAGACCTTCAGGGCTTTCCTGCTGAGGAAGAGAGTACTCTTCTGTGAGCTTTCAGGTATTGATGATTGGCTTATGTTTTTCCATTGCTGGCAGATTTGTGTTAATTGTCAGTTTTATCATGGATATACCATGCATCAAGTAATGTATTTTTTGCCATGTATTGCACCTATTTTAACAGATAACATAACTTCACAACAAGCGGATAAATTCTGCGGTGTGAATGATAAGATAATTGTGTAAATATAATAACTCATGGTGATTATACAGATATTAATCCTTTTAAATTATTGATGAAGACTGAATTTCCAGCTGTTGTTTTCAGGTTCATTTAACCCCCCCCCCCAATTCCAGTTTTTAAGTGTGTTGGAAAAATAAATGATTTTTTACAATTTAACATCTAGGGAATGGGCATTATTTACAGGAGGATAGAACAATTCATATTATGAAACTGAAAAGGGAGGGGTGTTGTTTTTGTGTATATGCCCGAATATGTAGGCAGTATGTTTCAGTTACTTAACAGTGATAAGTTTTACAGACAAGTATTTAAAAATGAAATATTGATTAGTTACAAGAAAATAGATTTATGTTTGAATGATTAGTTATTGAATCCAACTATTACTTTAACTATTTTATGATTTTATATGTGAAATGTCCTGTTTTTCCCATGTGTGTGGTATTCCTAAGACAATAAAGATTCAAATCGCCCCTCTTTTAGCCCGATCATTCAGCAAGAGGTGAGCAAATCTGAAACTACTGCTATATTTATTGATAATAAAATAAATACCCTTTAATTTCCTATTTATTTATTTGACATTTATTGACTGGGTTAGCCCAACTGGACAGATGCCCTTTTTCAGTGGAGACCTGAGGAGAAAGGCTCCAAAAGGTGGATAATATAGAAATAAGTATAGCCGTAATCGCATACAGTTGCATCCAATACATAGTCAAAGTGACAGTAATAACATAATCCAAATAAGTAGTGCAAATAGTGCTCTGAATAAAACTAAATAATAAAAAAGGAGCACCAAGGTTGCGAGCCCACAGTAATATTTAATGAATATAAAATAATAAAACAATATTAACCGCTTTCATCAACAAGTATGACTTCTTCAGAAGGTTCTGAAGAAGTCATACTTGTTGATAAAAGCGCTTAACAATATTGTTTTATTATTTTATATTCATTAAATATTACTGTGGGCTCACAACCTTGGTGCTCCTTTTTTATTATTTTGACAGTAATAACATACTATATAGCAGTAAGCACTTATACTTTACAATACATAGCCAAAGTACAATGTCATACAGATGTAAGGCATCATCCTACACATTGTCAAAGTGACGGTAGTAAAGTACAGTACAACAGTAAGCACATGTAGATTCATCTTATATTCACCATACAATTTCTCACGGTTGGTTCAAGAAAATATTGATGTTATGTGATCCTATCTCGCCTACATTCTGTACTGATGGGCTCAGAGCCGATCCCTCGGCTCCGACTCTGCACGCTATGCTATAGAGCGAGGCCTCTTATTGGCTGAGCTATTTCTTATCCCAGGATGCACCACCACTAATCCCCCAGATCTCGTTTGCCGCTTACAAGCTAGGACGTGGTCTCAACTTGGCTGGGCTAAGTACTGTTTTATTCAGGCTTTTCCTGTCAGGAATTTGCTTATTTTGAACCCAAAAGCTGTTTTAACAGCTATTGTTGTGATACGAGTGCGTTTGAATATATTTGTTGAGGAATTTGTGTTTTTTCGTTAAGGGAAGGTTTCCCGTTTAAGTTAGAGGGGCCTTCCCCTATTTGCTATTTCTAGCTTTTTATTTGTGTGTCAAGTACCTGCTTAAGTTAGAGGGTCTTGACCCTCCTTTTCTGTGTTTTGTGTAACTGTATCGTTGATTTAAAAAAAAAAAAAAAACTTTATTTTTTGAACTTTAAACTGCTAGTTTTTGTCTTTATTGATCTTACTAGTTTATTAGACATGTCTAAAGAGCATAGACCCTCTGGGTTTAAAAAGTGTGCGAGGTGTGGTTATAAGATGTCCATAACGGACGACCACTCCTCGTGCGTTTATTGTTTAGGCGCCAAGCACCTACAAGAGTCATGTAGCGTGTGTCACGCCTTCTCATAAAGAGTCCTCCAGGAGAGGAAAAACAAATTAATCCTTAAAGGGTTGATTAAGCCATCCTTCGAGGAGGCTTTATCTTCTTCTCCCTCTCCTTCAAAAAAGAAAAAAGCGTCGGCTCCGACCAGTCTGTCGGAACCGACTGCCAAAAAACCTAGGCAGGCTTCTCCATCGGCTCCACGGACTTCGGAGCCGAGGCGGAATGGTCTGCCTCGATGCCTCCAGTCTCGACCCCTCTGGTTTCGGAGCCAAGGACTGGGGCATCGAGAGGCGGGTCACCTTCATCGGCTCCACTGATATTGGAGCCGATGAGGGTTGCCGGCTCAGACTCTTCCCCTTCGGCGCCGAAGTCCTCATCGGCACCGAGGGAAATTGCCTTGAGATCTCCCTCGGAACCGATAGTAATAGAATCCATTCGGAGCCGGTCCCCTAGTCCTATGGAGCCAATGGAGAAATCGATTCGGACCCGATCAGTATCATCTAGATCCTCCAAGATGTCTGATTCGGACATCGACAGGGTGCTCCTAAGACTCTTCCAGTCTCCGGTGTTCCAAAAGTTAGTTTCGGCTCCAGCCCATTCGGCTTCGGAGCTGATGGTCCACCCTGCTACTATGGTTCCTCCTCCAACAGCCTCGGCACCGTTGGAGCCGGTGCTGGTGGAACCGGTGGAGGTTTTAGGGTCGGGCCCGACCCTTACTCCAACTCCGGCTCTTGAGTCGGAGTTCGGTACGCGGACTTCTTCTGTCGGCCCCGGGGGGATGCTTCGAGACTGATGTTTTTGGTCCCAAGCCTTCCTCTCGGTGCTTCGGCTGCGGGAGTGCCGTCTACCGTCGTGGCCATGGAGGTGGGACCCTCCCAGGATTCTGGTGGGCCCGCCTTCAGGGCTATGAGGAGTGCGTTAGCCAAATCATCTTTGGCTACCTCCACGGTCTCCCCAGCTCCTTCCCTGCATACCGAGACTGGGTCTTTGGCAGTCCCCCTGTCCTTAGACAGCGGAGCCCCGGGGCCTGAGGTTACCCCCACTGGGGTCCCCCCACCGGAGGTCCTTCTGAAGCTTCTTCGGAGGAACCCCCCAGGAAAAGATCATGCAAGAGGAAGCACGTTGACTCCCCTGATGAGTCTCTTACATCAGACACTGATCTCGATGATGCAGAAGGGTCCCCTAAGTCGTCCTCAGATGTCTCCTTTGCAGACATCCTGAAAGCCCTTAAACAACGAGGCGGCTGGCAATCCAAACCCCCTTCTGCTGATGAGTCGGTGTTTCTTAAGGCCTTCGGGGCTCAGCCCTCCGCCTCCTGGGTGTCTCCACCCTTCGGCGAGCTCTTGGACGTGATCTGTCGAAGGGCATGGGAACACCCAGACTCTGTGGAACCGGTGCCTGCTCGTCCTAATAAGATCCTCTCAGCACCCCCTGAAAAAGAGTTCCTAACTAAAGGTGTGGCTGTAGATGCTTTGGTGGTGGCATCTGCTACCCAGCAAGATGTAGCAGAGGCTTCGACGTCCGTCCATCCTCCTAATAAGGAGTCTAGGAGCATGGATCGGTACGGTAAGCGCACCCTAAGTTCAGCGGCCTTTACATTAAGGTCCTTGAACTACCTCATGCACTTTACCAGATTTCAGAGGGATCTGATTAAAGAACTTTCCGATACCCTCTTGGGTAACCTGCCTGAGGAGCTGGCCCAGACGGTTGGCTCTCAGCTGGCTACACTGTCGTCCATTTCAAACTCGTCCATGAGGCTCATTTCTTATGCGGCCGAAGGGGCGAGTAGAGCGGCGGGTACAGGCATTGCTCACGGAGACAAGCCTGGCTCCGCCTGTGTCATTTCGTGGAGGCCTTTAAGTCTTCCTTTGCCGACGCCCCCTTTGATGGGTCCTCCCTGTTTGGACCCAAGGTAAAGGACACACTGACCCGCTGTGAGCAGGAAGGTAAGACTTTGACTGCCGTAGGGGCACGATTTTCCACTCCCTTTCGGCCTTACCCCAAGGCTAAAAGAGGAGGGAAAATGTGGTTCCGTAGATCTCCGAAGTCTTACCCCTCTCAGCAGGATGATCCCCCTTCCAGAGGCAGGGGAGGGGGAAATTCTTCCGGAAGACGCCGTCCCAGAGGCGGCAGAGGCCCTCGCAACACTGGAGACCACGAGTCCTTTCATGGCTCTTCAGCCTTTCACAGTCCCTGAGGGATTGCCCGACTGTGCAGCTCCGGAGCCAGTCGGGGTCGTCAAGCACCTAAAAGCCTGGGAAGGTATCACTCAGGACCGATGGGTGCTTCGAATTATCGCCGGAGGTTACACCATCCCTTTCTCTCACTCTCCACCTCAGTCCAAAAAAATCCCGGACCCGCCACCCAGTCAACGGGAAACTGCAGTCTCAGAAGTTTCAAAGCTGCTGCAAAAAGGAGTCATCCAACCGGTCCCCGCAGACCAGATCGGATTAGGGACTTAAGATTTTTTTGGTGCCAAAAAAGACCGGGGACTTGAGACCCATTTTGGACCTCAGCATTCTAAACCGTTCAGTCAGAAAGTCCAAGTTCGAATGGTCACCCTACAAACCATTCTCCCATTGCTGGAGAAAGGTGTTTGGATGTGCTCCATAGATCTCAAGGACGCTTATTACCATATCATGGTACATCAAGCGTCCAGGAGACATCTGCGCTTCAGCCTAGGAGGCAGTCATTTTCAGTTCCGCGTGCTGCCCTTTGGTCTCACCACAGCCCCCAGGGTGTTCACCAAGTGTTTGGCGGTCGTGACTGCTCACCTGAGAAGTCTAGGATTCCAGGTGTTTCCGTATCTAGACGACTGGCTCCTAACTGCCACCTCCAAGCATCTACTATTGCAGAGCCTACAAGCCACTATATCACTGGGCAATTCCCTTGGAATCACCTTCAATTGGCCAAAGTCTGTGTTGCTGCCATCTCAACGCATAAGATTCATAGGGGTAGAGATAGACTCAAACTGAATGCGGGTCTATCTACCTACAGACAGAATACAAACCATACAGGCTCAAGTTCGAGCCTTACTTCCCAGATCCAAAGCCCCAGCCAGAATGGTCCTGCAACTATTGGGATCCATGTCCGCCACGGTTCTTCTAGTTCCCCTGGCAAGGTTGCACATGAGAATTCTCCAGTGGCTTCTTTCAGCTCAGTGGTCCTTTCAGGAACTCCCTCTCAGTCACCTCATATGGATCACGGAAACCTGCAAACAGGACCTTCGCTGGTGGCTAGTGCCCTCCAATTTGGATCAGGGACGACCCTTTGTTCCACCTCCTCCTGCGGCCACTTTGACCACGGGCGCCTCCCAGATGGGGGGGGGGCATTCCCTGGGCAGGTCAGTCCAAGGCAAATGGCACCCAGAAGAGACCCTACTTCATATCAACATCCTAGAAATGAGGGCGGTGCTTCTGTCCCTTCAAGCCCTTCACAATTACCTCCCTCAGGGCGTGATTGCCATTCACTCAGACAGCATGTCAGTTGTCTGGTACTTGAACAAACAGGGAGGGACCAGATCCTATCCTCTTTGCAGAGAGGCCATGAGGGTTTGGGAATGGGCAGTGTCGACCAAACGCTTTCTAGTGGCTACTCATATCCCGGGCAAGTCCAATGTGATAGCCGACAGACTGAGCAGAACCATCCTCTCTCCTCACGAATGGTCTCTGAACATCACAGTTGCAAATCAGATTTTCAGCAAATGGGGAGTTCCATGTTGCGACCTCTTCGCGACTCCTCTAAATGCGAAGTGCAAAAAATTCTTCTCCCTCACCCTGGCTCCGGGGAAGAGCCCCATGGATGCACTAGCCCATCCTTGGCCCACCGGCTTGCTTTATGCCTTCCCTCCAGTTCCTCTCCTTCCCAGGGTGATCCAAAAGGCATCTCTGTTGGGGAGCAAAATGATCTTAGTTGCTCCTTACTGGCCTCGTCAAGTATGGTTCCCCTATCTTCGGAAGTATGCTCTGGAAGGTCCATGGTTCCTGGATCAGATCCCCAGACCTTTTGGTTCATCAGTCGGGACTATTCCACCAGTCCCTTCATACCTTAAAATTGACGGCTTGGCTCCTCCTCTTCCGACTATAGTCAGGAGTCATACATTGGATCCAGAAGTTGTACACATCTTATCTTCGGCCCACAAGTCTGCTACAAAGAAATTGTATTCTAGCAAATGGAAAAGATTTGCTATTTGGGCTCAACTCCAGGGCCTGGATCCCATCACTATTCCCGTATCAGAAGTACTAAAATTTTTAACTTCTCTTTTCAATCAAGGCTCTTCAGTCTCTACCATCAAGGTTCAATTGGCAGCTATTTCCAATTTTCATGAATCTATAAACCCACCTTTAATGAGCAACAGATTGTGTAAGACCTTCTTGAAAGGTGCTGCGCTTTTAAGACCTCCGATTTCTCATCCTGCTCCTCCATGGGATCTCGATGTGGTGTTACGCGCCTTAACTTCCTTTCCCTTCGAACCGGCAGCGACATGTGATCTAAAATTTCTATCGTGGAAGACTGCTTTTCTGGTGGCGATTACTTCTGCCAGAAGGGTTTCAGAGCTTCAAGCTTTGTCTGTAAAACCTCCGTACTTGGTTTTTCACAAAGACAGAGTATCTCTCAGGCCAAATCCTTCCTTTGTCCCTAAAGTTTGTTCCAGTTTCTGCCTACAACAATCATTAGAACTTCCAGTCTTCATTCTGAAATATTCTAACAAAGCGGAATTCATATTCCACACATTAGATGTCCACAGGCAGTTGCGTTTTTATTTAGATAGGACCAAACAAACAAGGAAAACAGATCAGTTGTTTGTATCCTTTGCAGACAATAAATTGGGCAAAGCTGTCACAAAGGTCACTATTGCCAAATGGATCAGGGACTGTATTACTCAAGCTTATTCTTATTCTAACAAAGAGCTTACCACCTCTGTCAAAGCTCATTCTACAAGGGCTATGGCTACTTCGATAGCATTTCATTCTAAGCTTGCCATTAGTGACATTTGTGCTGCTACATGGTCTTCCCCGCACACTTTCATTTCCCACTACAAATTGGATGTGGCATCTAGAGGACGAGCTTCATTTGGTTCCACAGTGCTCAGGAGTGTTTTCCAATGAGCCACCCAGGATTTACGTGCTAGGGACGCTGTCCCATCAGTACAGAATGTAGGTGAGATAGGATCACATAACATCTTTTAGTTATGTACTTACCAAAACTTTAGATGTTTGGGATCCATCTCGCCTACATTCTAATAACCCACCCTCCTTCCCCCTTCCTTGGAGATCAGAGGATATCAGAAGGTCCGAATCCTGTTTCATCTTGAAACATCTAACAATGTTATATAAACAAGTTGTGCATGTGTGCATGAATGCGGACAAACAAGATCTGGGGGATTAGTGGTGGTGCATCCTGGGATAAGAAATAGCTCAGCCAATAAGAGGCCTCGCTCTATAGCATAGCGTGCCGAGTCGGAGCCGAGGGATCGGCTCCGAGCCCATCAGTACAGAATGTAGGCGAGATGGATCCCAAACATCTAAAGTTATGGTAAGTACATAACTAAAAGTTACAACACTTCAGGACTGAAGAGACTGTAGTATAGCCTATTCTGTGGAACAAGTGGAGGATGAGAGGAGGAGGGTTGGTTGAAACTAAAGGGGAGAGGTAGAAAGGATGATTAGTTGAAGGAAGAGGGAAGAAAATACAGGTAGATTAAGCTGGATCAGTGAAGACTCCAAGTGTTTAGTAGATTTCTTTTAATTTGAAACAGTTTGTGTTAGAAATTGGTCTTGTGTATGGGGACAATTTATTCTAAGCATTGGCAGCTGAGTGATTATCGACAAGTTTGCAAATGGTTTTATTGGGTTTGTAGATCTGCAGGAGGTGTTGCTCTGAGCTGTGGCATGAACGGTTAGGAATATAGGGTGTGAAGAGAGTTGAGAGAGCAGGACAGGAGTGAGGGTGGTTTAAAATAGAATGAGTGAGGTGTATTTGAGGCAGGAGGAGTTGATGGTGAAATTCAAGACACTGTAGGTTTTTTACCGAGAGGCAGTGGTGTGAGTGATATGTTAGACTGGTGCAAATCTAGCAATTTTATTATATGTAAGTTCAAACTTAGACAAAATGATTTAATTGAAGATTAGTTAGAATAAGGGCAGAATATTCGTGCTCGAGAGAGTTTAGATTCATTTGTCAGGAGTTTTTTGTTTCTGTATAGTAGACCAAGTTTTTGGTGAGTCTTTTTAATGCAGTTTTGGATGTGTAGATCGAATTTAAGTAGGTCTTCAATAATAATCCCTAGTGGTTTAGTGTGGGGTTCAACTGTGATAGTTGTGTTGTTTAGAGAGGAAACAGTGAAGATGGATTTGACTTATTGGAGATATTTAGGGAAGAAGAGGAGGAGTTTAGTTTTATTTGGTTTAAGTCAGAGTTAGTTGGATGTTAGTCATTTTTCAACAGAGTGGAGAGATTCTTGGGTAAGGGTGAGTAGGTGGGGTAGATTGCCAAAGGTGGACATTATTGTAGAGTCATCAGCATATTGTATTAAAGAGGAGTGAGGACAGGATTGATAGAGGTTGTTAGTGAAGATGTTAAAAAGTAGAGGTCCAAGGATAGAGCCTTGGGGAACCCTGGTTAGAACAGGGAGGAAAGGGGAAAAAGCAAAGACATTTTACAGCCTTAAGTCTGTTTGAGAGGTAGCTAGACAACCAGCAAAGAGCTGAGTTGGAGAGATTAAGGCTAGATAGTCTGGACAGAAGTCTGTTGTGGGAGACAGTATCATAGACTTTTGGGAAGTCAAGGAATAAACATGAGACTAGTTTATTCCTTGTTCACCCTCACTCAGGAATCCTAGATATAATCACTAAACTAGGCATAAACCCCTATTTTATAAGATGGATTGCTAACTGGCTCACTGATAGAACCCACACTGTGAAAGTAGCGGACTCCAAATCTGACTACAAGCCAACACAAAGGGACTCTGGCTGACCAAGTTCGCAGATGATTGCAAACTGGGAGCCATTATTGATTCTCCATGGAACTTATAAACAAAGACATTGGCAACCTTCAAACACTGGACCCCACCCAGTTTGGGTTCGTGAAGGGCTGATCTTGTCTCCTGAACCTGATTGACTTCTTCGAATCAGTCTCCAGAGCCATGGACAAGGGTAAGGTGGTCCACACAGCCTCTCTAGACCTTTGACACCATCCCCCACTCTGGAATCATAGATAAACTTACTAAGCTGGGCATTAATTCCCTACGTCACCCAATGGGTTGCTAACTGGCTTACTGATAGAATCCACACTGTAAAAGTAGCCGACTCCAAATCCAGCTCCAGACAAGTGGAGTACCTCAGGGTTCAGTCCTGGGACCGCTCTTGTTTGGCATCTACTTTTCTGAAGTACAGGCCAACACTAAGGGACTCTGGCTAACAAAGTTCACAGATGGCTGCAAAGTGGGAGCCATTATTGAATCCCCAAATGATGTGGATACTCTACAAAAGGGCCTTACAGAAACAGATGCTTGGTGCCAGAGCCATGGGCTCAAGCTCAATGCCAAGAAATGTATAGTTATCCCCTTTGGGAAAAAACATGTATCCGTGAATTACCATATAGGTGGCAGTGCACTAAACACCGAAAGTGTGATAAGAGACTTATGGACACAGGTGGACAGTGGTCTCACCTTCGATAACTACATTGCCACAACAGTCAGGAAATCCTTCTATGTGGCACACCTCATCACTAAGGGCTTTTCATCCAGAAAAAAGGAGGTCATTGTCCCACTGCACTCATCCCTCATTAGACCCATTATAGAATACAACGCTCCGTTTGGTGTGTACCTCTCAAGACATCTGCAACAACTGGAAAGGCTGCATAAATACCTCACTAAAAGAATCACAAGCCTAAAGCAGATGCCCTACGCTGACCGCCTTAAAAAACTCCAGCTATACCCTGTCGCATATCATCTACTCAGAGGCGATCTCTGCGTAACATACAAGGCCATGTCAAACCCAGAGCTGTTGGACATGCTACACTTAAAGAAATCCCAACCCCTCAGAGCCACATGCTCCAGGGATCTAAACCTTGTCATCACAATAAACAAAACATGCTGGAGGGATAGGTTCCTGACCCAGAGACTCCCCAGACCCTGGAATAGATTGCCCATACATGTCAAGCAGAGTGCCTCTTTGGCCCTCTTCAAAAGGAACCTTGACAATTGGATGGGAGGGAGGAAATTCACCCCGGGGATCACATCAGTTGCCCTGCTAGACAGGGGTCCAGGAAAGTAAATAGTGTGGGAAGAAATAGCCAGGGAATTGTTATGGCTAGGCTTGTATAGGCCCTAGGGCTGATAGTCTAGTACCAACCTATGAACAAACTGATGTAGACATTCTACAGAAAGGCCTCACTGACACCAATAACTGGTGCCAGAACCATGGCCTTAAGCTCACTTAAGCTCAATGCCAAAAAGTGCATTGTCATTCCCTTTGGTAAACATTTTGTGCCCATGAACTACCACATAGGTGGTAGTCCACTAAACCCCGAAGGTGTGATAAGAGACCTGGGGACACAGGTTGACCGCAACCTCTCCTTTGATAACCACATTGCCACTGTAATCAGAAAGTCCTTCTATGTGGCACATCTCATTACAAATGGATGTTCTTCGTGTTTCACTGTTGCAGTCATTACATTTGGGTAATCTGCTGGCAGGTTGCACTCATCTGGCCTGATTAACAAAGTCGTGGGTCCTGCGTCAGTTGCTGTCCCGTCTTCCATGACGTCAGGTCGTCAGGGGTATAAAACATGCTTCCGCCATCATTACCTCAGTCTTTCTTGCTGTGTGGTGCCCGAAGCAAAAGCAGTTCGCAAGTGCTGGTCAGCTGACTCCTGAAATTTTCATTTTCAAGTTTCAGAACCGAAGTCTTCAACTTAAAGCTAAGTACCCTGGGAAACTTTTTCTTGCTCCTTACCGATGTCAGTAAAAGTTAATAATTGCATTACTTGTGGAAAGCAAATACCTCATAATGATTTTCATCTGTACTGTATTCCTTGCCTAGGCCCCGACCACAATGTACTTTGCTGTCGGTTTTGTGCTTTATTTAATCAGTGCACTATCCGTCGTCTGTACATTTTTGCCTCTAAATATTTCGGTTCTCTGTTTAATTATCCAGAAATGACATCAGTTAGCCATCTGATTACTGGAATTTTGAAAAAACACAAAGATAAAGACAGAGACAGGCCGTTGAGGTCCAAAACTGCCGACGACGCTTCTCTTAAGCCAGTCGCCAGTTCGCCGGTACTCAGTGAGGTGCTTTCACAGCCCCTGATGCCTGCTAGCCGGTACTCAGTGAGGTGCTTTCACAGCCCCTGATGCCTGCTACTTCTGACTCGCAGGCCTCTACTGAGACCCATTCGGAGTCCGGTATGCCGTGAGATGCATCAACTATGGAACCCGTGGATGTCTCTACCTTGGATGGGTCCGGAGCCGCTGTGCAGGCACCGGCTTCTGAGGGTGTATTCAGGCCTACAGACTTGCATATCAAACCAACTCCACCTTCAATACTAAGGCCTAAATCTCACTCTGTCGAAAAAAAATGATGTCCAGGCCACATGTTTAGGCCCCTATGCCTAAAAAATAAATGATCAAAATGGCTGAAGACCTAATTACTCTAATCAGGGGTAGTCACCCCCCCCTTTTCTAAGAGGCCTAGGCCTGATCTTGACTATGACTCTTCTGATCAGGACTCTGTTCCTTCTGACTCTTCTAATGACCTGGATTTGTCCATACCTACTTATGAGGATTCTGATGCAGAGGATTCCATTCCCTCTGCTTCCCCCCCTGAGGATTTCTCTTTTGGTGAAACTTTACATATCTTAAGGGAGCATTTCTACTGGGAAAGTCAGGAATTCTCTGATTCAAATAAGAGACTTAAGGATTTTCTTCTTTTACCTCAGCATAGGCCTTTGGCTATACCTCCTCTACTAGACATTGTTGGTGATGTGTTTTCGGAATCCAGTATGGCCCCTGATTCCCTGTCTCCAGCACCTTGTAAACCTGACAGATACTACAGGGTTCCTGAGTCCCACAATTTCCTTTTCAAAAATCCTGTTGCAGACCTGAAACCATTTCTCAAGGGCCTAAGGGCATTAAGGCTTCTACTGCTAAAAATCCTACCCCTTCTGATAGAGACTCCAGGGCGCTGGGTAAATGGGGTAAAAAGGTTTATACTTCTGCAGCCTTGGCTATCAGGGCTTTAAATTGCCAATTTCATATGTTAAAATATCAACAGCATATTATTGGACTGCTTAAACAGAAAATGATGTTGATTTCTGACTGTGGAAAATAAAGATTTACAGGATTTATTGCATTCTGCTGAACAAGTTGGAAAACATACTTTGCAATGTGGTTTTGATTCTTTAGAGGCCTCTTGCAGGGCTGCTGTTACTGGGTCTGTGCTTAGAAGGCATGCTTGGCTTAAGGAGCAATCTCTGTCTGATCATGTTTAAAGCAAAATTGTTGGATGCTTCTTTAAATCAGGACTGCCTGTTTGGCAATAAGGCTGAAGAAGTTTTAAAAAAGATGGAAGATAAAGCTAAATATATGCAAACTGTAAAAGATTTCTTTCAAGTGCAACCTCTTAGATTTAGTAGGCACTGGCCTGCTAAGAATTGGTCCTTTCCAGCTCCTTCCAGATTCTCTCAAGCCAAATCCAGACACACCAAAAGCACCAGGTTTCAGTCCCAAGGGACTCTCAGACCTAAGCAATGGGGGGCCTCCACTTCCAAATCTGGAAATAACAAGACACCCCCCTATGGTAAACAGTCTCAATGAATTTCCTTTAAAATTACCAAACACTTGCCTTTTAGCCGCCCCTTTCGAGGGGAAAGATTGCTCTTCATGCAAAAAACTGGGAACTCATAACCCAGGACAAATGGGTTTTAAATATAGTGTCCCAGGGATACAGATTTCATTTCCACATTTTGCCAACACCAAATGGGTGGCCAGACCTGCCCCCAAATCAGTGGGCAGAGGCTCAGAAACAAGTACTTTTCCTCTTAAACATATGCAATAGTTTTTGCTACTAGTTTAAGATAGAGAGGAGTTAAGTTATTAGCAGAAGGGGAGTGCGTTTTGAGTTTACTGAGAAGTGATCTGATATAAGCAATGGAGATGGGTTTAAGAGAAAAGGAAGTTGTGTGGGTGGATGGAGGGGAAGAATTAGAGGAGTAGGTACTTGTGTCTTGTCAATGAAGAAGGAGTTAAAAAGTGTAGCAGTTTCTAAGATAGAGCTGTTGGGGAAGGGGTTTGGTGCAGGAGTTACTTGGGTGTAGCAGCTTGTTGATAATATTCCAAAATTTATTGGCGTTTAGTGTGAGAATTTTTTTGTGGGTTTAGGTAAACGTTTATGTTAAGTTGTCAGTCTCGCCTTCATTCTTGCTGGATGGGTTCGGAGCCGATCTTCGGCTCCGACTCGGCACTTGCTAAGCTCAAGAGCTAATTTTACCAGCTCGAGGCAACCCTATATCCCATGATGCAAGGCGGAGACTACCCAGATCTCGTTGTCGCTTAACGAGATGCCTCTTTTACCAGCTCTAGGTAAGTTTTTCTTATAATAAGACTTTAGTCTCATCCCTTTTATTTTTCATATCCTTAGTAGTTTTGTGAACTTTAACATTTATTTTAACCCTATTCCCGTTAGTATTCCCTTTTTCTCGGGTTATTTATCCCCTTCCCTAGGTTAGGCCTTAGGCCTTTCCTAATTTTTCCTGTCAGGGAATTTTGTGTCTGTTTGAGTGTTGTATCCCTGTTAAGTTTAGATTTTTTGGATTGGGTGTTATTTGTGTGTGTGTATTTGTGTTTTTTTCCTGTCAACTTGTGTTCCCTCGACACAGCTATGTCGAAGGACACAAAGGTCTCAGGCTTCAAGAAGTGTGACTCGTGCTTTCAGAAGATGTCTCTGACATATGGTCACACTTCTTGTGTTTACTGCCTGGGACCTCTGCACCTGCAGGACTCTTGTGCTATCTGTCATGCCTTCAGCCCAAGAGTCCTGCAGGAGCGCAGAAATAAGTTAATATTGAGGGGCTTATTAAAGCTTGAGAGCTTCCCGACTAAGTCGGCTCCGGGGAAGCCCTCAAAACCTGTTAAGCCTTCGGCTGCAAGTCCCAAGCCGTCGGCTACTGGTTCAACTTCTTTAGTGTCGAGATCGTCTCCGGCCGGAGCCGATCCTTCCATGCTAGAAGTCACAGTATCGGCTCCATCCGGCGCCGATACTGCCAGATCTGGACACTCAGTGTTGGCTCCGGCTGGAGCCGACGTATCCTCGGCTCCTTCGGCTTCACCTATCTCTAAAAAGAGATCTCGATCCCCCTCATTGGAATCGATACGTTCGGCTCTGAGATCACCCTTGCTCGCGGAGCCATCGGAGCCGTTCTTCTCGGTCGTCCAGGCTGTCTGATCACGACCTCGAGAGAGTGGTGAGTAGACTATTAAAGTCTCAGGCATTGGTCCAAATGCTCCATAGCCCGTCTCAACAGACGGTAGCTATTTCTCATCCACCTAACATTCCTCCTTCGACTCTCTTACAGAGCTCGGAGCCGGAGCTCCTCGGAGCCATGACTTTTGTAGCTTTGGAGCCGATACCACCCCTTTCGGCTCCGTCGTCCTCTGCTCCAATTTCCTCCTTGAGGCCTTCATTGGAGGGATCCGGGCATCTGGTCTCTCTCATCAGCTCCGAGGGGGCGAGTAGCATCGGACCCTTGTCCGACCCCGTTCTCCCTCTCGGGGCTTCGGCGTTGGTGAGCTCAGCCCCTACATCTGCCTCGGAGCCTTCCCTCTCGGTGAGGCCTGGAGTTCCTATCTCTTCGGAGCAGGAACCTTCTGGTCTCTCTGATGGGGGAGCCTTCGAGGTGATGAGTGTACTAGCCCCTGGGCGTAGTCAACGGTCAGTTCCATCAGCTCCTCCCACTACAGTGCCTGCTGACGTCTCTTCCCACTCTCTTGCTCCCGGACCCAGAGATCCAATGCCTCAGGTTTCCCCATTGGGAATATCTTCCTCTTCCAAGGCTTCTCCTGATCTGTCAGGTGAACCTCCGCGTAAGAGGACATGTAAGAGGAAACATCTAGACTCCCCCGAGTCTATTACATCTGATACTGACTTGGATGAGTCTGAGGGATCCCCAAGGTCCTCCTCTGAGGATGTCTCTTTCTCAGACATCCTTGAACTCCTTAAACAGAGGGGGAACTGGCCCTCCCTTAATCCTTCCGAGGACAAGTCAGTATACCTGGAGGCGTTCGGATCTCGACCCTCCACCTCCTGGGTGTCTCCGCCTTTCGACCCTCTTATGGATGTAGTGGCTCGGAAGGCATAGATGGCCCCGGATTCGGTGGAACCTATTCCTAGGAGGCCTTCTAAATTTATTACGGCCTTACCAGATAGGCAATATTTGACAAAAGGTGTCCCGGTTGATGCCATGGTGGTGGCTGCAGCCACCAAGAAGGAACTAGCTGATCCTTCAGTACCTGTCCATCTTCCTAACAAGGATTCTAGGACTATGGACAGGTACGGCAAGCTGATTTTTTCTTCAGCGACCTTTGCCATGCGATCGCTGAACTACTTGTGTCACTTCACCCGCCTTCAAAGAGATGTTCTTAAAGAGTTGGGAGAAGTTTTACAGGATCCGTCAGCTGCTGGGTCTCGGGATAAGATTAGCTCACAGCTAGGAATCCTTAACTCCATTGTTAACTCCTCCATGCGGCTCATTTCTTATGCAGCCGATGGAGCGAGTAGGGCTGCAGGCACAGGAGTGGCTTTAAGGCGTCAGTCCTGGATGCGGCTTTGTAATTTTGCAGACCCCTTCAAGGCGTCCTTCACAAACTCCCCTTTTGATGGTTCGACCTTGTTCGGACCTCAAGTGAAAGACACTTTGACTAGATGTGAACAAGATGGCAAGACTCTTTCTGCCGTAGGAGTCCGTTTCTCCACCCCTTCAAGACCTTACCCAAAAGGTCAGAAGGGAGGGAAAATGTGGTTCCGCAAATCTCAAGGAGTCACGCCTGACGCATGAGGTCAGTTTACCCCCAGAGGCAGGGGGGGTAACAACAACAGACGCCACCCTAGGGGCAGAGGTGGTCCGCAGAATCAGGGTAGCAGAGAGCCTCTTTCTGACAAACCCTTCCAGCATCCCTGAGATGTTGCCCGATTGTCCACCTTCGGAGGCAGTCGGGGGAAGATTATCGCTGTACCCAATAGCCTGGCTTTCCCTTTCTCAAGACAAATGGGTACAGTCGATTTATATCCGAGGGTTACAAAATTCCCTTTATTCAAACCCCAATTCAGCAAAAGGGAACCCTTCCAGATGTTCCACCCGGTCTAAGGGAACTAGCAGTACCAGAAATATCAAGACTGCTAGCAAAAAGAGCCATCCAGCCAGTCCCAGCAGACCAAATAGGATCCGGAATCTACTCCAGGTTCTTTTTAGTTCCAAAATAGGCAGGGGACTGGAGACCAATATTAGATCTGAGAAAACTAAACAAGTTTGTAAAGAAAACAAGATTCCGGATGGTCACGCTTCAGTCCATTCTACCCTTTCTGGGCAAGGACAATTGGATGTGCTCGGTAGATCTTCAGGATGCGTACTGTCACATAAAAATTCACAGGCGCTCCAGAAGATTTCTCCGCTTTCGGCTGGGGACCAGTCACTTCCAATTCAGGGCCCTGCCCTTTGGACTCACTACAGCCCCCAGAGTGTTCACCAACTGTATGGCAGTGGTTATGGCTCACCTGAGACGTCAAGGATTCCAGGTGTTTCCGTATCTAGACGACTGGCTCCTTACTGCCACCACCAGGCATCAACTTCTCCAGGCCAGAGATTACACCATTCACATTTGCAGAGGGCTAGGGATTTCTATAAATTTCGAAAAATCTGCCTTGTCGCCTTGTCAATCTGTTACTTTTATAGGCGCAAAATTGGACACCGTACAACTTTCAGCAAAGTTAACAGACCAAAGGATCTTGGACATTCAAAGTCACGTCCAGGTGATTCTTCTCAGCTGCAAAATTCAGGCCAGATTTGCTCTGAAAGTATTGGGTCTTATGGCGGCCGCCATAACACTTCTTCCCTTTGCCCATTTTTACATGCGTCTTCTACAATGGATGCTATTCGCCCAATGGTCCTTTCAACAACTACCCATGAATCACAGGATCATAATCACTCCAACTTGCAAAAGGCATCTGACCTGATGGATATCATCCCCTCAATTCCATCAGGGCAGACTCTTTGTTCCTCTTGCCCCGGTCGCCACGGTTACATCGGATGCCTCCCTGATCGGGTGGGGGAGGCATTATCAGGGCAGGATGGTCCGTGGCACTTGGCAACCTTACGAATACCATCTGCACATAAATGTCCTAGAGATGAGAACAGTGCTTTTAATGTTGCAAGCCCTCAACGACTCTCTTCCCCTGGGAACTATTGCAGTCCAAATGGACAATATGTCCGTAGTGTGGTATATCAACAAACAGGGTGGAACCAAGTCCTATCCACTGTGTCGAGAGGCTCTCAGACTTTGGCAATGGGCAATCTCTTCTCAGCATTTTCTGATAGCAACGCATTTCCCCGGGAAATCCAACATCATAGTGGACAGGTTGAGCAGAGCTATTCTCATGCCTCACGAGTGGTCTCTCAAACAATCAGTGACGGAAGAGATTTTTCAGGAGTGGGGCCTTCCTTGCTGTGACCTTTTTGCTACACCTCAAAACAGCAAATGCCCAGACTTCTTCTCTCTCTTCCCCCTTCCAGGCCATCCCCCCAGAGACGCTCTAACCCAAGATTGGCCCCGGGGACTTCTTTATGCCTTTCCCCATTTCGCTGATACCTCAAGTAATTCAGAAAGCAACCGCCTTGAGAGCCAAGTTGATTCTCATTGCCCCTTATTGGCCTCGACAGATATGGTTTCCGTTCCTACATCATTATCTCTTGGTACAGCCATGGCATCTGGACCCGGTTCCAGATCTTCTGACCCACCAGTCGGGGCAGCTGCACCAATCCATACCTTCTCTCAACCTCACTGCTTGGTTGCTCCACTTCCATCCTTAGCCAGGCTCCCTATGATTTCTAATCCCGTCCGGGATATCATAGTAGCTTCCCTAAAATCTTCTACCAGAAGGATTTACACTAGTAAATGGCAACGTTTCTCCTTCTGGGCAAGAGCTAGGAACATAGACCCCTATACTGCTCCGATTCATTCGGTCTTGGACTTCCTAGCTGAGATTTTTCATTCAGGATCCTCTTCCTCCACAGTAAAAGTTCAGCTGGCAGCCATTTCGAATTTTCATATAGGCTTTTTGGACCACAACATTATGTCACATAAACTTTGCAAGGCATTCCTTCAAGGTATCTTTTTACTTAAACCTCCGATTAGAGACCCCCCACCACAGTGGGATCTAAATTTAATTTTAACATCCTTGATTCTTCCCCCTTTCGAACCTGCGGCTGCCTGTTCGTTGAAATTTCTTTCTTGGAAGACACTCTTTCTAGTCGCCATTACTTCTGCCAGGAGAGTATCTGAGCTTCATGCTCTCTGCATTCGTCCTCCATACTTAATTTTCCACAAAGACAGGGTATTTTTAAGGACTAATCCATCTTTCTTACCCAAAGTGGCATTGCAGACGAACCTAAATCAATCCATTGATCTTCCAGTGTTTTTTCCAAATTATTCTGATAGAGCGGAACAAAAATTACATTGTCTTGATGTTCACCGCCAGCTCGGATATTATCTAGACAAAACTAAACATTTTAGGAAATCTGATCAACTGTTTCTATCCTATGCAGAAAACAGGAAAGGCCTTTCAGTTTCTAAGGTGACTTTATCTAGATGGCTGTCTTCTGTGATTACTTACATTTATCAGCTCAGAGGCAAAGAGTTGATTTCTAGGCCAAAAGCCCATTCTACCAGAGCTCTAGCTACATCTACAGCTTTTCAGGCTAGACTTCCATTAGACACTATTTGTGCAGCAGCCACATGGGCCTCTCCTCATACCTTTGTTTCACATTACAAATTAGACTTGGCCTCCAGAGACAGAGCGAATTTTGGTTCCACCATTCTCAAGAGTCTGTTCCATTGAGCCACCCAGGATAGAGGTGCTAGGGACGCGGTCCCATCCAGCAAGAATGAAGGCGAGATTGACAACTTAACATTAAGAAGTTATGTACCTACCATAACGTTCCATGTTAGTTGTCTTCTCTCACCTTCTTTCTTGCGTCCCGCCCTCCATCCCCCTAGCCTGGTCAGACCGGGAAGATTATGCCTCTTTTATTAAGAGACTTTATCCTTTTTTTCTAGCTAATCAGCTTCTAGTGTCACTAGATTAGGTTGATCCTTTTCAGAGGATTATGATGATTATGATTGTCATTTTTAGTATTGTTACTTTTCTTCCTCCTTACAGTTGGAAATATATATTCCTAATTTCCTTAGCTACCAAACGAGATCTGGGTAGTCTCCGCCTTGCATCATGGGATATAGGGTTGCCTCGAGCTGGTAAAATTAGCTCTCGAGCTTAGCAAGTGCCGATTCGGAGCTGAGGATTGGCTCCGAACCCATCCAGCAAGAAAGAAGGCGAGAGAAGACAACTAACATGGAACGTTATGGTAGGTACATAACTTCTTATTTTTTGTCAAGGTTAACTAGATTTAAAAAAAAAAAAAAAAAGTTACATAGTTCTCTGTAGCATAAACACAAATCCCCTTCCATTTTTTCCAGGCAGTATCCCTCTTGTGCATGAGGGAGTGAGTGTTTTGAATTATCCAAGGTACAAAGTTGGATTTAATTCTAATTTTCCTGATGGGAGCCAGGGAGTTAAGAATGTCAAGAAAGATGCAATTGAATTTTAGAAGAGCTTCTTCTAGGGAGAGATCCTGAAGAAAGGACCAGATAATAGTTGAGAGCATTTGATTAAAGGTGTCAGGGTTGAAGTGAGTAAGTTTGCAACAATTTTTGTATGGATGTGATTTGGACCATTGAGGGGAGTATCAAAGGATAGAGGTAGGAAGGTGAACTTAGGGAATCGGGGAGTATGGAGGGGTTATGGTAGAGGTAGGGGTAAGAGGTGAGGATCCAATCAAGTGTAGTCCCTGAATTAGAGTGATTATTCAGTCAAGTGGAGGTAGTGATAAGTTGGGAGAAGCCAAAAATGCCAATGCTGGCATTCGGAGAGTCAGGGGACAGAGAATACCAATCAGTGTTAACATCTCACAGTATAATGGTTTCATAGGAAATAGTTTGTGAGATCTGGGAGAGAAAGTGTTCAAGGGTAGGGATGTTGTTAAAGTATATAGACTGTAGCAGTGTCTTTTTATGATTGTTCAATTTGCAGTTTAATATGAGGACTTCAGCAATGTGAAAATTAGGAGGTGAGATAGAGGGTGAGTTGTTCCGAGTACAGTATAGCTACACCTCCCCCTTTTTTCTTGACTCTGTCTTGGCAAAATGTATTATAGCCACAGGGTAAGATTTTGCTGTCAGATATATGGGGTTTTAGCCAGGTTTTAGAGTTGGTGAGACTGTCAGGGGTGTAGCTCAGTGACTTTTTGTTGAGAATACTTTGAATGTTGAGAGAGCGAATATGGTTAAGTTTCTGGTACATGTCGAAGTAAAAGTCTGAGAGGAGGAATTTTGTGGGTAGGAGTTGTGGGCTGGGTAGGAGGAGAGGCGTTGGTGGCAGGTCCTGGATTAGGGCGTATGTTCTCAGAGAGCAGAAAGTTTAGTATAGGATGTTGAGAGAGCGAATATTGTTACGTTTCTGGTACATGTAGAAGTAAAAGTCTGAGAGGAGGAATTTTGTGGGTAGGAGTTGTGGGTTGGGTAGGAGGAGAGGCATTAGTGGCAGGTCCTGGATTGTATGTTTTCAGAGAGCAGAAAGTTTAGTGTAGGGTGTTTTGGACATAAATGAGAGAGATTAAAACAGGGGTAGTTTGGCTTTATTATGGAAGATAGAGAGGGCTGAGGGAGTAGTTTTATATAAAGTAGGTGGGTGTCATTATGGCAGAAAAGAGCAGGGGCAATAGAGAATGAATAAGCTGCTGAGAGATGAATTTGTGGATAGGTAAGTGAAGGGATACGGCTAATGTAAGTTAAGGTGTGGCGGTAATAGGAAGAGAGAGAAAAGCAGAGTTGTAGACAGGAAGAGATGTATCATGATGTATAATAGGGGATAGGCAGGTGGTGATATAATTACAAGAGTAGTGCAAAATAAGGAATGGGAGGGTTAGTTATTTTGTTGAAATAAAACAACTGTAGTGTAGAGAGTGGGGGGTAGGTTAAGACCAATCTGAGGGAGAGGTTCTTAAGTAGACAGGAAGAGAGAGCTGATAAGAGGGTTTGGGAGGAAATAGGGGGTGGCAGGAGGGAGTAGTTTGCATGGATAAATTATACATTTATTTACAGATATTTTAAAGATACTGTGGTGGTGGTGCTGCGGTATCGTTGTCACCTCACAGAAAGACGTTGTTGTATTCGATTCTCAGCCAGAGCGTCTTCTGTGTGGAGATATGCGTGAATGGGCGTTCCTTCGTTGAAGGTTGTGCATCAGGGCTAGCAACTCGGCACGTAAAAATCTACTGCCAATCATTAGTGGACCAGAGTTCCGCTGTGGTGACCCCTAACCGGGAAAAGCCGAAAGACACAACAACATTTACAGATATTTTAAAGGCTTCCTGACATTTGTTAGATAAGTTGCAATCTATCAATATGGAATTTGGATTATATGTTTGTGACAGCAGATATGAAAATTGATGTAATGAAATGCCGTATGACATTGGCCTATACTGGTTTAAAGATACACTGGCAGAATTGGGATTTCTGTTGGGGATTGACTTTTTTATTTGGTATGTGAATGTAGTTAGTACTTGATAATAATTTCTTTACTTTTGAAGGTGAATAGTATAAACAGGTATGTGGGATGGCCATGGGTGCCACTTCGGTACCACTTTTTGCTAATTTAATTTAGTTCTATGTAAATGGGAACAGATATGTCCAGATTTGTTAAATTCTATGTTAAAGTTGAACAATATTTTTAAGATATGGTCAGGTTCTGCTGAAGACTGAACTAATTTTATAAAGTATTTGAATTACTCAACTAACTTTTTATCCTTCACTTGCACAGTTTTGACTGATCTTTTTCTTTAGATCCTGAGATTAAGAAAAATCTATTTAGTGCAGACATTAGTTCTAATGTGTTTAGGAAAGCAACTTTTAATTCTTAATTACACATTAATAGTAATCATCCCTTATGGATGAAACATAACACCCATTTACCCCGGGTATCACTTCTGTGTCACTGTTAGACAGAGGCACAGTATACTAACCTCGAAAAAGGGCATAGCAAAATAAATTTAAAATGGGTGGCGAAAGCCAAACACATTCTGGCTAGGCTTATAAATGCCCTAGGGCAGATAGCCTAGTATGAACCTATGAACCTATAATGTGGTGAAGGGACAGTTTTGTAAGAGTTATAGAATGGTATCAGAGGGTGAAACTTTGTTAATCAAATGTGAGTTCTTAAAACAATTATTTTTTGATAGGTCTTATCTTGCAGATTTAGTGGAAGATATTTATGATGAACTGTTGACTAGGAGGCTTAATGATTTTGCATCTATCCTTAACATAAAGACAAATATACCAATTTGGAGTCACCCCTGGGATCGGTTTACTAAAGTGTTCTGTTTAGGATTTTCTACTGATGCCATGGATATTCAAAATATTTTGATGCAGCATTGGTCTATAGTGACTTTAATTGATGGTATGGAAGATAGGTTGGGTTGGAAACCACATTTTGTATTTGTCTAGATTGAATTTAAAATGAATGTTTGAGCATAATAATAATAATAAAAACAATTGAATTAATCATATAAATAAGCATACTATAGGTATGGCCAGATGCAGATGTGGTAAACTATGTAAATGTATAAATACTGTTAAGTTTGTATCAGTTAGGGACAAACCAATGATTATTACTTGCACTGGCCAGTTTAACTGTAATCCAAAAGGAGTGGTGTATGTGGCTACATGTCTTTCTTGTACAGCGTAGTATGTAAACAAGACAGAAAAAAAAAATTCTGAGTCTGAGTGATCAAGAGCACATAAAGTATGTCCAAGTGCACTGGCTTGGGAAGTAGGTATTATGCTATTTCTGTGCTGTTACTTCTCATAAAAAGCTGTTATGTACAGTGTTCACAGTAAATTCATAGCTGTGCTTCTCTGTAAGAAGACTAGTATATGAAGTGTATGTTAGTAAATAGTATATAATAGTATATTCATATTTACATATAAGAGAAGACCATTTTGCTTGAGTGTGTATAAATGTATTCTTCATGTGTTAAATATTGACTCGGAAGCATCACATTTCCTTAGGGGAAAGATGCTATCTTGGCTTTCTTTGTTAAACATGGAGAGTTCTCTAATTTCTGACTTGTGGTGGAAGCTGGCTCCAGCAAGTTGCCACATAGAGGATTGATAAACCAAATGAGGGCTTGTTCAGTGAAAGAGAATTGTCATTTGTTGTATCTAAGGAAGTATGAGTCTATGCTCAAAAATGCATTTTTAGACTAGTGCATTTTTTTTATTAAATAGAAAAGCACATAAAGTGAATATGTAAGAAACAACAAAAAAAAAAAATGAAAGAGTACCTAAGATAGAATCCCTGTAAAAAGCATACAGTTTGAATCTATAATATTGAATTCACAAATATTGAAGGTTCGAGCATAGGAATGTACTGAAATGTCCAGTTATTTGGATACAAAACAAAACCTGAAAATTTCAAAACTAATAAAAATGAGATAGTTTAACTAGTAAAACATATAGGACAGAGGCATTATGGCCATTGCATCCCTTCAGTGTAGAGGTCTCTGCCTTCCTGCACCCCTTGCTTTATGTATGCTTACTTCATTGTCCCACTAGATTGAATAGCACAGTTTTTTTGAGTTAAACGGTGACAAGTAATTTTTTTTTGTTAGTAGCCCAAATTGAAGGTCACATGGTATTGATAAACGCTGTTAATTTTTTCACTTTTCTTTTGCCTCACTTTTTCTTTAGATTAGTGCGAGAGTTTGTAGCGCAGAACAACACATCTCAGATCAAGCATGTGATACAGATTCTTTCCCAAGAGTTTGCCTTATCTCAGCACCCACACAGCCGGAAAGGAGGTCTCATTGGACTTGCTGCTTGCTCAATTGCATTAGGAAAGGTAAGATAAGTAATTTTGAATGTGGATTGAGGATTATCTCAAGGCAGCTAATACTTGACCACTGATAGTCAGAATAACCATTTAAGTTTGCTGTGTTGTGAGTCAAGCATGCTCTAGGCATTAAACAGCACTCATCTATTCTCTGCGTTGTAGTCATCCCCGAACCCAGTGATGTCATAGATGTGTTTTAATATCCTGTTTCCTGATCAACCTGAAATTCAAGCCAAGTGAAGTCCCCCTACACTATTTTCTCCAATTTCATTAGTGTTGTCTTTTGCAATGTCATTTTATAGGTACTGTTTTGTCGAAGTTAATCCCATTTTTAAATGATCTTTCCTGTAATTCCTAATTCAAGTATCTCAGTTGATTGCATTCTCATGTCACTGTTCTCCTGACTGGAAGATTACTAAGTTTTTTATTTCTGTCAGGGAATATGAAATCCCTAAATAGGAACATAGCCAAGCAACATAACAGTGTTGGTTTATTCAAGAAATTTGTATTCCAAGGGCCTTACCATTGTTTTGTAATTCTATTCAATTATCTTATGATCTGATAATGGGAGATGTGACAGGATTGATCCTTCTTCCTCTCCTTATAGGACTTGAGGCCAACAGGACGGTGTCAACACAGCACCTAAAACTTTCCCAGACTACCAAACTCCTCCCCAACAATCCTGTATCCAGAAGCTTTCCCTGGCCATGTATAAAGTTTTATTAAATTGTAAATGACCCAGCACTTCTGTTTTTTTTTTTTTTTTAAAGAGTTTCTGATGTAGTTTTGTATTTCTGACTAGGAGTTTAATATTTTCTCTACATCTGTTCTCCCGATCACTTCTAGTTGCAGAGTATACAGTTGTAAAAGCCGTGTTTGAAAATTTATCTGCTTCTCCTTCTTACTTTTAGTTTCTTGCTGTGAATATGCTATTAACTCCTTTAGGGTTCCGGTCTGTTCAGACTTCTGTACTCAGGAATAGTGACCATAACATTTCTCTGCAAGGCTTTTTTATTCTTTAGACCTTAAAAGATGGTTGTTTTGGTAACTGCCATTGCTTATTTCTAGTTTATAACATGAAATGTGCATTTTTATGGGGATGATTTTTTTGTGAGCAAGTTAAAGTCCAGTGATCAGAAACGCTAAGTAGGTAATAATAAGTAACAAACTTGTTTCTTTAGAATACACAAAGCTTTCAGGCCAATGCCCTTCCTCAGTGTGTTACGTAACAAGCTACTATTCATATACATTTAAAGGAAAACCTTCATAACACAGCCCAATCAGAAAAAAAAAAACAATTAACTGATATTCATATTTAAAGACATAAAACACATTTTAAAATATAAAACATTTTCTGTCTAAATTAAGTCTTGCAATCTAAAATTATAAAAAGTATTAAAAAATATAAAAATATATATTTGTATATTAAAGTGCATATATCAATCATTTACAATAGTTCAACAGCATTTGTTTTTTTCTTTAGTATAGGTATCAAGCTCACTGCTGCGTTAATACCAGGTAGAGAGTCTGCTTACAGTCTCACTATCCATTCATACTGTAAAATCTGTATTCTGTTTTTCATATTACCTCCTCTTATACTTCTCTGCCCAATACTTATAACTGTAAACTTAAATTCATGGTCTCTTCCCATTTCATCCATGTGTTTTGCAAGTGCATTGGTTTTAACATTCCTGTGCATTTCAGATTTATGTTCTGTTATAAGATCCTTAAGTCTTTGTGTGCACTTATCTACATAGAAGGAACGACACTTTGTACAGGTAGCAAGGCACACCACATTAGAAGTAGAGCAGGTAGCTTAACATTTAAATGTGTATTTTATAGGTTCATAGGGAGGAACTAGGCTATCTGTCCGAGCCCATTTATAAGCCTAGCCAGAGTGTGTCGGCTTTCGCCATCCCATTGATTAATTAACTGATCTTCTGTCAAGCAGAGCCAATGAAGTGATCCCGGGGGGGGGGGGTATCTTCTGTTACCCATCCACTCGTCAAGGTTTCTCTTGAAGAGTGTTAGTGAGGGGCTCTGACTAATGTAGTTTGGAATTTTGTTCCAAAGCATGGGAAGTCTGTGACAAGAATTTATCCCTCCAGCATGTTCTATTTATTGTTGTGGCGAGGTTTAGCTCACTAGAGCGCGTGGCTTGGACTGACTTGGATTTCTTAAGGTGGAGCAGGACCATGAATTCTGAGTTGGACATGGCTTTGTAAGTCAGGCAGAGATCACCTCTGAGTAAGCGATATGCCACTGAGTACAGACAGAGTTTTTTCAGTCGGGCTGCATAGGACATATGTTTGAGGCCCAGTAATCCTCTTGGTGAGGTACTTTTGTGGTCTTTCCAGCTGTTGGAAGTGTATTGTGTGGTACATCCCAAATGGGGCATTGTACTCTATGATGGGTCTGATGAGTGACGAGTAGAGGGGCACTATAACCTCTTTATTTCTAGATGTGAACCCTTTAGTAATTAGATGGGCCACACAGAAGGATTTCCTAACTACTTTGGCAATATGATTGTCAAAGGAGAGATTACTATCTACCTGGGTCCCCAGATCTCTTATTACCTCTTCTGTATTAAGGGGGCTGCCACCTATGTTGTAATTTGTGGGTGTTTTGTTTTTCCCAAACGGGATGACTATGCATTTTTTGGCATTTAGCTTGAGGCCATGACTTTGACACCAGGTGTCTGTCTCAGTAAGGCCCTTTTGGAGGATGTCCGTGTCAGCCGGAGAGTCAGTTATGGCTCCCAGTTTGCAGTCATCGGCGACCGTGGTAAGCCATAGTCCTCCTGTGTTTGCCTGTACTTCTGAGAAGTATATGCCAAACAGTAAGTGTCCCAGGACAGAGCCTTGCGGGACACCACTTGTGACTGGTTTAGAGTCGGACCTGGAGCCCACTATTCTTACCGTGTGAGTTCTGTCTGTAAGCCAGTTGGCAACCCATCTCATGACGTAGGGGTTTGTGTTCAGGCTGGTGAGTTTTTCTGTAATACTCGAGTGGGGAATGGTGTCGAAAGCTTTAGCGAAGTCAAGGTAGGCTGTATGAACCACCTTTCCCTTGTCTATGGCCTTGTTGACTGTCTTGAAGAAGTCAGCCAGGTTTAGTAGGCATGATCTGCCCTTAACAAAGCCGAACTGGGTTGGGTCAAGTGTTTGGAGGTTCCCAATGTCTTTGTTAATGAGTTCCATGATGATGCGCTCCATAGCCTTGCAGACCAGGCTAGTCAGGCTTATAGGGCAATAGTTGTGGAGTGGAATAACCATTGCTGTGCTCCATTCTATGGACACGTAGCCTGTGGAGAGGCTGAGGCTGAACAGTGTGTTTAGGTGGGGGGGTTAGTTTGTTCTGTAGTTCATGCAAGACACAGCCTGGGACACCATCTGGACCCATTAATGCTGTGTTTTTGGCTTTTGAAGTGGCTGTTTTCACCTGTGCGTCTGTGATTTCCGGGACACTACACTTTTCTGGTATATATTTTTTTAGATGTTTGTACATATATATTTGAGTAGGTTATTACATGGTGTGGTTATATGCAATTAGTAAAAGTTTTTTATTGTTATTTGATGTCATGATTTAGTGATGGTGTTTATCATGCTGTCATTATGCTCCTATATACTGGGTTTAAGCACATATTTCTCTTTGTGGATTGAATAAAGAATTTTATTCAGTTTAAATTGCTAGGCCCTTTAAGAATCAAACACTGATGTTAATTGGGTTTGATTAGCACTAATTGGGAAGGCCAGTGATTTGTGTTATATATATGATGTAGCAGCATACTGTTTTATTCAATGGTCTGAAGAAGTAGGAGTTATTCCCATGAAAGCGCTAACCAAATAAAAATAGAAGTTATGTCCTTACCATAACGTTCCATGTGGAGTGTTCATCTCGCCTTTGTTCTTGCACCTGGGTTCGGAGCCGATCCTCGGCTCCGTGTTGGCCGCTTGGCAAAGCTCTGCATCGAGAAGAAGCTCGAGACCAACCTATCTCCCACAATCCCCCTCTGCCTTTACCTCAGATCTAGTTTGCAAACAAACCAGAACTCGACGGAAGTGAACATAACACATACATGCAAGCATAGCTGAAACACAGCCGCCATAACTGAACAAAGCAGAAGTGGGAGAACCAAACCAGACACCTAAACTGGACGTTCTTCCTGAGGGTGCGAGGGTGGGAATGTAAGAACAAAGGCGAGATGAACACTCCACATGGAACGTTATGGTAAGGACATAACTTCTATATGTGGGAGTGTTCAATCTCGCCGTTTGTTCTTACAACTGGGTAGCGTCCCTAGCTCCGTGTTCCTGAGGAACTCACGGGAGAACGTTCCTGAGCATAGTGGAACCAAAGGTTGCCCTGTCCCTGGAAACCCTATCTACTTTGTAATGAGAGTATGTGGTTTAGACCAAGTGGCAGCCGCACAAATAGTGTCCAACGGTAGGCGGGCTGCATGAGCCAGGAATGTAGATATTGATCTTGTAGAATGCCCTTTGGGCTTAACAGGTAAACTCTGCTCAGAGGCAGTATAAACAAAAATAATACAGTCGGAAAGCCATTTGGAAAGGGTTTGTTTCGTAACTGCCATGCCCTTTCTGCTGTCTGCAAAGGCTATAAAGAGCTGATCTGTTTTTTTTTGATCCTTTGTCCTAGCCAAGTAAAACCTGAGTTGTCTATGAACATCTAACTTTTGTAACATATATTCCAACTTACTGGAATGGTTCTTGAAAAATGTGGGGAGCTCAATGGACTGATTAATGTTATTGACGGAGCAAACTTTGGGAAGAAAGGATGGATTAGTGCGAAGAGATACTCTATCAGGGTGAAAGATCAAATATGGGTGTTTAACGGAAAGAGCTTGAAGTTCCGATACTCGTCTGGCTGATGTGATAGCTACCAGAAAAAGGGTTTTCCATGACAGAAACTTCAAAGAACAGGAAGAGGCTGGTTCAAAAGGAGGTAGCATTAGCTGTGATAATAGAAGGTTCAAATTCCAAGGTGATGTAGGAATTCTAACTGGTGCCTGATATGAAAAGATCCTTTTAAAAAGGCCTTACAAAGTCTATGAGCCATAATAGGCGCCCCATTTTCTCCCACATGAAAGTTTGAAATAGCAGCCAATTGAACTCTCAAAGTGGCAGGAGAAGCTCCTTGGTGGAATAGTTCGGATAAAAACTCCAAGACTCTGTTTAGTGGGGCTGTTACGGGATCCAATTGTTGTGTAGTTGCCCAGTGTACAAAACGCTTCTATTTACTAGTGTAAATCTTTGTAGTGGAAGCCTTATGAGAAGCCACTAGAATATTTTGAACTGCAGGGGAAAGAAGATCAGACCTGGCTAAGAAGGGAAGCGGAGCAGCCAAGCTGCTAGTCTTAGGGATAGAAGCGACGGGTGGGGAGCCCCTGACGAGTGGGTCAGTAGATCCGACTCCGGGTCCAGGATCCAGGGTTCCCGAATTTGGTGTGCTTGAAGAAAGGGAAACCAAATTTGACGAGGCCAGAATGGGGCAATGAGGATTATTGTCCTCTCCAGGTTGTTGGCTTTCTGTAGAAATTTTGCAATCAGAGGAATAGGAGGAAAGGCGTACAGGAGGCCCGGGGGCTAATCGTGAACCAGAGCATCCCTGGGGACTTCCCCTGGAGGGGGTAATAGGGCAAAATAGCTTCTGCATTTGGCGTTCATTGGAGACGCAAACAGATCGCAGCAAGGCTGGCCCCACTTGCGAAAAATTTTCTTCGCAATTGATAGTTTGAGGGACCACTCGTGAGGTAACAGGATGGCTCTGCTCAACCTGTCCGCTATGACGTTGGATAACCCCGGGATGTGCGTTGCTGTCAGAAAGCAACCCGTGGACTCTGCCCATTGCCAGATTCTCATGGCCTCTCTGCATAGTTGATAAGACTTGGTTCCCCCTTGTTTGTTTATGTACCAGACTACGGACATGTTGTCCGACTGAACTGCAATGGTCCCTAGAGGAAGAAGGGGAGAAAAGTGTTGCAACGCTAGAAACACTGCCCTCATCTCTAGAACATTGATGTGCAGATTGTACTCCAATTTGGTCCATTCGCCTTGGACTGTCTGTCCCTGAAAGATGCCCCCCCACCCTATCAAGGAAGCGTCCGTGGTCACCGTAGCTGTCGGCGTGGGTAGCACAAATGGCTGTCCGCTGGAGAGATTGCAAGTCTGAAGCCACCAAGACAGGTGCGATTTGCAGATGTTTGTGATGTGAATTTCGTGTGTCAGGGGTAACTGTTGGAACGACCATTGTGCAAACAGTAGCCATTGAAGAACTCTCATGTGCAGTCTTCCCAAGGGTATCGCAATGAGAGAAGCTGCCATGAGACCCAAAACCTTCAGAACCAGTTTTGCTGGGGATTTTTTGGACAACAGGAGAAGAGATATATGGTTTTGTAGGGAGGCTATTCTTTCTGGAGGAAGCCTTAGGATTAAGCAACGCGTATCCAATTCTGCTCCTATGAATGAGATATGCTGTGATGGCTGTAATACAGATTTTTCGAAATTTACGGAAATTCCGAGATGAACACAGAGTTGTAGTGTGTAATCCCTGGCCTGAATCAGTCGACGCTCGGTGGTAGCAGAAAGGAGCCAGTCGTCCAGATACGGAAACACCTGGAATCCCAGGCATCTCAAGTGAGACGCTACCACTGCCATACATTTGGTGAAAACCCTGGGGGCTGAGGTCAGACCAAAGGGCAGGGCTCGAAACTGAAAGTGACTGGCTCCCAGCCGGAAGCGCAAGTGATCCCTGGACGCCCTGGCCATTTTGATGTGGTAGTACGCGTCCTTTAGATCTATTGAGCACATCCAGTCGTCCTTCTGTAAAAATGGAAGGATCGATTGAAGCGTGACCATCCGGAACTTTTCTTTCTTGACAAAGGTATTGAGTTTGCTTAGGTCCAGAATTGGCCTCCAGTCCCCTGTCTTTTTTGGAACTAAAAAGAACCTTGAGTAAGTTCCGAATCCTCTTTGGTCCGCCGGGACTGGTTGGATGACTCTTTTTTTTTTTAGCAGCTTTGAAATTTCTATAGCTGCAGGGTCTCGCAGATGGAGAGGTACATCTGGGAGTCTTTTCTGCAGAATTGGGGGCAATAGGAAAGGGATTCTGTAACCTCTGGTAACAATGCTTTTTACCCAATTGTCTGATGTAAGACTTTGCCAGGCCTGAGGGTATAAAGCTAAGCGACCCCCGACTGCCTCCAGAGCAGGACAGTCGGGCCTCCTCTCAGGAGTGCTGGAAAGGTTTCCTGGGGAGTGTATCCCTGTCACCTTGGTTTTGCGGACCCCCTCTGCCGCCAGGGCGACGTATTCCACCTCTGCCCCCTCCTCTGCCTCTAGAGGGGGCATCACCCTGTGTGCCTGGGAAAGAGCCTTGGGGTTTTCGAAACCACATTTTTCCACCACGTTGCCCTTTGGGGTACGGTCTGGATGGGGTGGAAAAATGGACTCCGACAGCAGACAGAGTCTTTCCCTCTTGCTCACACCGGGTAAGGGTCTCCTTTACTTTTGGCCAAAGAGAGTGGCACCATCAAATGGGGCGTTAGTAAAGGAAGACTTGAAGGCTTCCGCAAAGGAACATAAGCGCATCCAGGATTGTCTACGAAGAGCAATTTCTGAAGCTGCAGCCCTACTCGATCCTTCGGCTGCATATGAAATCAGCCTCATGGACGAGTTCACAATAGATGTAAGGGTATTGAGTTGTGCTGTAACTTTCTCTGAGACAGCAGCATCTGTAGTACCCTGGAGGGTATCTCCCAACTCTTTGATTAGATCCCTCTGTAACCGTGTGAAATGGGTCAAATAGTTCAGGGATCGCATAAAAAAAGCCGCTGAACTAAAAATGCACTTCCCATACCTGTCCATAGTCCTAGTATCTCTGTTAGGCGGATGGACAGATGAGGAAGATTCAGACATCTCCTTTTTAGTGGCCGCTGCCACTACCATAGCGTCCACTGGATCTCCCTTTGTGAGATGAGCCTTGTCTTGTGGGGCAGTAATATATTTATTAGGCTTTCTAGGGACTGGCTCCACTGTGTCAGGTGTCTCCCACGCCCTTCGAGCAATCAGTTCCATCAACTCATCGAAGGGCGGAGTGACCCAGGAGGAGGAAGGGCGAGCACCGAATGCCTTCAGCAAGACTGACTCATCCTCAGAAGGGGGTAGGGCTTGCCAATCACCTCTCTGTTTTAGGATCTCCAGGATGTCAGAAAAGGAGACATCCTCTGAGGGTGATTTAGGGGACCCTTCTGACTCATCTAAGTCAGTGTCCGATGTCAAGGATTCTTGTGGAGAATCCAAGTGTCTCCTCTTACACAATCTTTTCCTCGGAACTTCCTCGGGGGGGGCATCCGATGAAGCCTCCGAGGAAGAGGGGGCACCCTCTGGGGGCGGCTGAGACACTGGTGCTCAACGCTTTGATGTAGCCGTGGGTGCAGAGGAGGATAACGGACCCTTATGGGAAGGCGAAGCTGTTTCTGCTGAAGTGGTTGTCTGAGTCGACAACACCTTCCTCATGAGGTCGAAGGCCCCCGGGTCCCAAGCCGAGGAATCCGTCGGTTCCGAAGAAAGCGGAGGAATCCCTGAGACGGGAACCGAGGGCATCGACCCCAAGGACGGAGCTGAGTCGATCCGAGCCGAGGCTCCGAGAGGGAGAGTCAGAACCGAAACGTCGGTCCGACTCTCAGTCCCCGAACCAAGGATGGATCTTCGGCTCCGCGATTCCGGTAATGGGTCCGTCGGAGTCTAGGTGAATGGTACCGACCGAGAGAAGGACGGTTCCGGCACAGAGGGCTCCACAATCATCAGATCAGCCTCTCCCGGCTCCGAAGACTGAATAGGCCTCTGAGGAGGAACAGATGGAGATAAGGGAAGGCCTTCGAGTCTGGACACCAACTGGGAGGAGACAGAGATGAGTTTGGACAAGGCCGTATTCTCCATTAATTTCTGCACCACGCGGTCTACATCGGTGTCGGAGAGGGGCCTAGAAGAACGCGTCGAAGGAATCGAAGACGGAGCCGACCTCAAGAGTGCAGGAGGTGGAAGCTCCGTCACCGGTTCCAAGACCCGAGGCTCGGTAACTGACAAAAGTTCAACACTCGGCCCCGAGGTCTGTGGAACCGGTGAGCGAACTTTAAATGAAGAGCTCGGAGCCGATGGCATGGGCTCTGACATCTTCGATTCCATCGAGGATTTAGATGTCTGGTCCGATGCATCCAGAGCCTCTTGGAATGCAGGCTTCAAAAGGCCTCTATCCATAAGTTTCCTGCGCCTATCTGTCATGACCCTTCCACTGAAAGAATGACAGATGGAGCAGTCTTCTTGCAGATGGAGAGGGCCAAGACAGTAGACGCAGGAACTATGATTATCTGTGACGGACATCTTCTGTCCACATTGGCACCGTTTGAAGCCTGATTTAGCTTTTTCAGACATGGTAACACTAAAGTCAAAAAGTTAAACAGTACACAGAGTTGAACAGTAATAGCCAGTAATAAAGTCAAATCCAGTAAAATATGTCAAATCCGGTAGTTAAAGTCAAATCCAGAAGTTTGTAGGATATAAAGTTTAAAGGGTGGGGTAGGCCCCGAGGGAACTAACAATATAAGTATATAAAAATTATATACGTACTCGAGAAAGCCCTCGACTCGCTACACACACACACACACAAAACAACTTTAAGAAGTTAGAAGAAAAAAATTATCCAAAAATTATTAGATAAATATAATCTTAGCTTTCAGGTGGTCCGAGCTCATCAAAAATGATGCGAACGTTGCAGCGGCAAACTAGATCTGAGGTAAAGGCAGAGGGGGATTGTGGGAGATAGGTTGGTCTCGAGCTTCTTCTCGATGCAGAGCTTTGCCAAGCGGCCGACACGGAGCCGAGGATTGGCTCCGAACCCAGGTGTAAGAACAAACGGCGAGATTGAATGCTCTCACATTATAGTTTTTTATCGTTTGAAGCTTGGAGTGAATATATTTCTACATTGTCTATGATCCTTGGATGTTTGTGTGTTCCTGTACTTTTCCGGTATTGTTGTGGGCCCATTTGTTAATGGATGTATAAACCTTACACTATTTATGCTGCCTTTACAACAGGGGCAGTTATAACAAGGAAAAGTACCTACTTTATGTGTTAGTTTAACATTTTGTTGCTTCATATCCATATAACAAAGGCTTTTTTTTTAAGTTTGCATACTTCCTGTAGGCAAAGTAGGGTCTCTCTCCCACCAGTTGTTTCAGCTCTGGCATAGAGCCTAGTAAGGTCCACTGCTTAGATATAATATTTTTAATATCATTAGTCCTTCTATTAACCTAGTTATGTAGTGTAAGGTACCTTGTTCCCCTACATAATCCCTAAGGGGGGGGCTCTTTCTTTCTAAAATATGGTCTTGCACTACCATGTCTATCTTCTCCTTCGAGCTTTTTTGGCAACTAAAATTAAATGCCACAATTCACCCAGGACTAAGTGAAAACATACTGTTGTAGTTGTTCTGAAATTAAGGGCTGTATATATATATATTTATATCTAACTTTCCATTTATTATTATTATTATAACTTTTTTTCTTATCAGTTTTACATTTTGTACATTCTTATATTTATAATATATTTTTATAATTATTTATATTATGGAAGGATAAATGCATGTGACACTTTTTTTACTTTTGACTTCTTAAGAGGAGCAGTCAATGGAATTTTAATAAGCTTTGATCACATTAAATATTGAAATAAGTAAGGCGGTTGCATCTCCCACAATTAGTTCTGATTAAGTCATGGATTGTAAGAAGACAAAGCACTTTGATTTGATGTTATAAATGTTTTGTTATTAAACTATTGAACTACCCAAGGATTTTCTCTACCCTGCAACCTCAGATTTTTTTAAATTTTTTGGTAAAGTAGGAAATACAAGTTTATAGACTAATGGAACTATATTCTTGTTGTTACCCAGAAAATTTTTGTTTTTTCTTTTATTGTTGTGAAAGTAGTAGGTTTTCCACTTGCCTATAGACTGTTTTGAGTTTTGTTTCTTGTACAGTAATAATTTTATTCCATAAGCGCTGGTCTATATTTTCCAATCTGAATTGTATGGCCATTTTTTTTTGTTGTTTCCACACTTTCTGTAATGTAAGTTTTATAAGATTATCACTGAACAGCCTAATGTTCCATTTGCTGCTGTGCTCCGAGTGGCCATGGCTTTCACAGGCTGGGTCAAGCACTTCTTGTGTTCAATGGCTTGAGGTTGCGCCACCTCTGTTCTGGCTTGGACTGCCTCTGCGGTCTCAACCCCCTCCGGCCTTTGGTGTGCTCCTGCTCCTGGTCTTGGTCCTCCTTTTACCGCCGGACTCGGCTCCTTCCCGAGGGGAGAGGGATGCGGCTGTTTCTCAGTTAGTCCCCTGTACCAAAAGCGCGCTCGGAGACCGGTCCCTCTCCTTCTTCTAGAGAGGGATGCAGCTAAAAGGACGGAGGGAGTTCGTCCTAGCGGCGGGCGGGGCTACTCTGTTCCGGGTGGCAGGCCGGCGACTCTCCCAGCCTCTCGGATCGATTTTCGAATCTCATACCAGGCCCGGTCCCTGTGACCGCTTCGGATGGGAGATGGGAGCAGAGACTGACGATGAGGATGGGGGAGGCACCAAGGCCCTCCCAGGCCCTCCAAATCTACCCACCAGCCTTTTTGATGCACAGTCTGGACGGCTCCGGGTTGAGACAGGTTCATCCCCGCCCAGCCCAAGATGGGGAGTCGCAACTCCCCAGAGCTTCGAGCGGATCCACCCCAAGCCTGTGCTCCTTCTCAGGCCCCGCTATCGGGTTGGGTGCTGGAAACCGCCGGAGCCGACCGGAGGAAGGTCGGAGCCGTCCGGGGATCAGCCGCCCCATCCGAGCGCCTGCCCCGGTCTCTCTCGGGGATCGGGGAGCGATGCTCGCCGCTTTGATCCGAGGGCTCCAGTGCTCCGCCGATGTAGTGGCTTCCGGGCGCGCGGTCTCCCGACCCCGGCTCTTTGGCGCGGCTCGATAGCTCCCGGGGTCTCCCGCCCCCGCCGGACCTTGGTGGTGGCCCCTTGACTTTTGATGTAGTGGAGGCCACCCCATGGGTCTCCGGACGCCGGCAGGGGGACTCCTCTGACAGCGCCCCCTCTGCAGGCCCAGGCTTGGCTTTGCTGCCCTAGTGGAGGCGTTTTCCCTCCCCCAAGTTTTGCTGCATGGGGCAAATTTGCGCAAAAAGGAAGGCTCGGCGCCCCCGTCCCGCGGATGTCTGCTCGTCTGAGGCGTCGGAAATACTCCCTCTCAGGGGTGGTCATGGACTGTCTTCCTGAATGGGTGGTGTGCCCAGTGTCACAGCCGAGACATCATGGAAATTACTCCCGTGTTAAGGAGTTGATCCCCTTTGCCCTGCCCCCAGATGATCCGTTGTCTGCCAGAGGCGATCCTGAAACTGCCCCCGTCGCCCTCTTGGCAGACCCCCACCGACCCTGCCGACGCCTGGTGGACCTGGAATGAAGGAGAACCCATTGGGTCCGAGGGAGCCCCAAGGGCGGATGGCCTGATCACGCAGTCCGGAACTGGACGGGACCCAAGGTAGATAGCACCCTCACCAAAATGCCATGTTGTGGCCAGCGGCCGAGTCTCGATGATGGACCGTCCCTCAGTCCACCACGAGCTGAGGGGCGACCTTCCCAACTTGCGGCTGAGCCATTTGGCGAGTTCGGCGACCTTCTCGGTAGGATCTGAACTATTTAACTATGTTTCTGGATGCAGCGAGATCTTATTAACTCTACGCTGCATCCCACTCTCCATTTCAGAGGAGGACAGGGTTCTGCAGCGGCTCTCCCACTCAGAGGTCGATCACAACTTAGCTGGTGGGACAGGACTGGTCACAGCGGAGGCGGCCTGGCTCCGCGAGGACGATTTTGGTAGGCGTCGTTCCCGCTTGATTAACGCCCTCTGTGGCTCTGTTGGAGGCCCTTCAAGTAGACCCAGACGGGCCCCCTGAGATAGATTCTCTGACGTTTGGAGCTTCAAGTCCGTTAGTGAGGCGTTGACCCAGAGAGGAAAGGTCCTAGGAAGGGAACCAAAAGGGTCGAATCCGCACCCACCCCAGAGGCCCTAGGCGAACCAAGCCAGCAGAAGAAGATGGTTCGAAGGGCGGGGTAGTCAGCCTGCTCCGGACAGCCCTTCCGTGGCAGAGGACTCTCAGGGGAAACTTCGGGTCCAGGGAACCTTTCCAAAACAGGGTACCCTGAGGAACCTTGGGGCGTTGAGGGGCACCTGAGGGCAGTGGGAGTCCATCGGCCTCTCGCTGGGTTCGGGGATGGGATATCCACCTAAGCGGCATAGGAGTTCGCCACCTTCCGCCTGGGTTCTCAAATCGCATCACTCCATGGCATTCCTTTCTTCACACCTTCCAAAGTTCCCGGCCTCCCAGGCGTTCGGTCCAGTCAGAAATTGGGCAGTGGCCATCAGCTAAGGAAAGAGAGCCAGCCTCCCAGGACCAGATCCAGATCGGATCAGGGTTCTATACTTTTAGTCTTTAGTGCCAAAAAGGCTCCCAAACTAAGAAGATCGGGCTTCCTCTCTGCAGTCCCCTCGGTCCCAGAAAAAAAATCAGATAATGCACTCGTCTATCTCTTCTGATCTGGGATGTGCATCCTGAAGATATGTGGATTAGATCTCAAGACGGCGTACTACCACATCCTGCACTCCAGGCAGTTCGGGTTCTTCTCCTTCGGCTGGGGCAGTCACCCCAGGGGTCCTCCTTCGCTGGTCTCACCCCCCCTGGGGTGTTTGCAGTACTAGCAGCAGGTCTGCCCACCTGGGGGCTGGCTGGGTGCAGGCAGCCCTACCACCTGACGATGGCTGGCTGGTATCCCCCCAACACTCCATCTCACTTCTACTAGTATGACTTCTCCACCTACAAATCTTGCTCCATTTCCTCTTATCTACATATTCTAAACCTCCAACCTAAACAGCTCACAGAGTTCTTCACAGGGCTCTAGGCGGACACAAGGGTTCATGAGCCTCACCAGGTTTTGACAGTTTCTCCTGCAGCTTGAGTGCGGGCCATTCCTCCCATTCAAGTTCTCCATTCCCAGTTGGTCCTGAGAATCTGGGTCCAGATGGCTGGCTATAGCACTTCTTCCTCTTGCCAGGCTCGCTCTCGCATTTTACAGTGGACCTGGAGCGCTCCATGTCATATGGTCATGTACTCTCCCCTGCTCTCCCCATCCATCATCCATAAGCGATCCTCCCCTCTTGTGGTGGCTCACTCTGCTTCTCCCGCTCCCCTCTGCATATCTCCTTCTCCCTGCGCTCCGGTGACCGGGCGCCTCCCCACGGTGACCACGGGGCGCGCGGGCAGGACGGTCAGGCCGCCTGCAGGTTCAGACCTGCGCCAGAGATTCAATGTTCTCCGAATGTTCTAGCTGTTTCAGAGTGCTCTGGGTTTTTTCACGCCAGGAACAGTGCTGGGGGATCCAATGTCTGTTGTCTGTTGTTCAAACAATCATCAACAAACACACCCTCACAAGAAGGAGGCTTTGAGTTTTGGCGGGGGTTTGAGGCCAGAGGCTCTCCACTGTCCCACATTCACTGCTTGCCAAACACTATTCCGGGAGCAGCAACGTAGCACCATTCTGACCAGTCCCTTTGCCTGATTGCCAGGTAAGTATTCAGCCGAATTGTCAAGTAAGCGGTCCATATTCGCATGGTGGGGAACCCTTCTCAAATCTTTTGCTTCTCCCAGTTTTTGGCTCTAATACCTTTTTTAAACAATACTTTCCGAAGGTCCCAAAGGCATCACGGGTGCATGTGGCCCGCCCACCTCTGTATGCCTGCCACCCCCTTCTTCGTGATGCCTCCAGTTAACTGAAAGCCTCTCGGGTGGGTTGCAGAATGATCATTATCCATTCTGGCCTCGACAGATCGCTCCATCTCACCTCGTGTCTCCTTTCACCTTTCTATCCTCCATCAGGATCGAATCCAGGATCATATCCCCTATTCCTTCGATCCTGCCTCCCTCCCTGGACAACCTCAACTGCTCCAGTGGCACCGCCTGTCACGCTCTTATTCAGGACTCCAGTGTTTCTTATTTTGGTGCGAGAGCCCTATTTGGTGGCGGCTCTTTGCATCCCACTAAAAAGGTTTACGAAGCAAATGGAAGCGTTCTCTGTGTGGGCGTTCGGCAAGGCTAAATCCTGTCACGGTCCTCCTTCTAACCTCTCTCTCTTTTTCCTTGGTGTTAGCAGTTCCCCCAGGTCAACCAACTTCCAGCAATAACTACCATGGCTGCAACAAAGAGTCTAATCCTCTGTTGGTCAAAGTGTACAAAACATTCCTCCAATAAATTAACTTTTCCAAATTATTCTATAAATTCCTTCAGGCCTTCCTCTCCTTTCCAGTTCTCCCTTGGGCCCTTTCTTTTGGTCCCGCCCCTTTTGGCCAGTGACCCTTTGAGCAAATTCTTCACAGTGGATACAGCTTTTGGGTCCCTACAAGACAGCTTTTCTGTAGCCATTACATAGCCAAGAGGTTACTGTTACTTGAGCTTGCTCGGCTAAATCTCCTTTACTTCTCCCTTCATCCGGACAACCCCTCCCTTCAGGACCAACCGTCCTTCCGAATCAATCCATTCCTGCACCTGTCAATCAATCCAAGTAACAAAACTGAAAACTTCCCTAAAGATAAGTAACAAAAGGTGAATATCTTCCCACACTCACTAGATTTTCTCTCAACAGGACAGCTGGTCATAGGCAACAGCTTTTATTCAGGCATTCCATTCCAAAATTTTATTTCCTTTGCAAAAAAGTTTTTCCTGTCCATGGATTGATTTCTTACTTTTATTGCTGTATCATATCACGGAATTACCAGGAAAGCGTCAGAGGCATTCACTGAGTGTTCCATGCCATTCAACCGGCATTCACAAGGCCTAAAGCGTGACCTTCAAACAGGTTCCCAGCCATGACCTTTATTACAGCAGCACATACATTTTTCTACATCTCATTTATTTTGCACTATAGTTCTATCTTGCATCTCTTTTTGCGACAGTGGTTTGGCTATCCTTCGGCATGGCGACAAGATTCAGGTAGCTGGGGACGAGATTCGTCAGGTTGGGGACTCTGAATATATCCTTGCAGACAAATGAATGTCTGTACTCTTCCATAATTCTTTTCTTATAACGTTCCATCGATTGGGTATATTTCGCTCTGCCCTCCTATCCCCTGGCCTTTCAGTTTCGTTTCCTGCTCTTTTATGTTTTTAGAATTTTTGGGTATTGTTGCCATGAAGCTCTGAGGGTAGGTGAGGCAGATTGGGTGAGGCGTGAGGAGGGGAGGCTGAGCTTGATCCATAGGAAAAAAAACACGCGGTTTGGATCCCGTATATGGATCCATAACCACAGGCAGCAGACAAATGAATACAACACTCAAGATTTGGGCATTTATGTGAGTACATAACTTCTAAGTCCTATAAGGCATCTTATTATTTTGGCTTTATTTTCTCAGAGTTTTTCACACACACTTTTTTTTAGTTATTGGTAGTTGTTTGTGTGTGGGCGCCATTTTTTTTACTTCATTTTTTTAAATACACTATTAGCACTTAAGGTCATACAAAGTTAAAGATGTCATACAAAGTTAAAGATGTACTTCTGCAGTATTTCTGGCTACATCTTTTTTTACTAAATAGGTTTCTTTGAAATTGTGCCGATTTGTATTTAGTGTCAGTGGCTTACAGGTAGCACAATCATCTTTGGTGCTTGAAGAATAGAAAGCTGTGTGCTTTATTACCGCACTACATACTTGATACTGACACTGCAGTGCATCATGAGGTGGGGGGGTACCCACCTGAATGTGCTATCCTTCGATGAGACCATAAAAAGAGGACTCATCTGCATAAGTTGGTGGTAGTTCAGGTGGAGTCAAAAGATCCCATAGTACTTATCGGAAAAGAGTAGGGGTACTTTATTAACATTTGCATTCATTTTATATCATATAAAAACTTTTAAATCAGTTATTTGCACAATCATTTTTTTCATTCATACCTAAAATTATTTGCAAGTTATCAATACAAAAGGGCAACTTACCAACACAAAATAACTAAACATTTTATTTCTTTCATTATTTTTCTATTTACCTTCTGTAACACCCACTATTTCTTTTACAACCATTCTTATTTCAGCTAATGCATCTCCTCTTCCATTTTTTTGTTGTATAACAAATTGTCACATCTTTTTTCTACAACCCCCCCCATATTGTCACAAATAGTACTTTATCCCATTAATTAGTATCACTTTTCTTTACTTTCTGATACTTCACATGTAATGTCATATTCATATTTATGCATTTAAACCCTTCCCAAATTTTTTTTTTATTGAAAAAAAGAAAAAGAATAATATTTTGCTGTTTCTTCTTCAGTACCATTAACGCATTCTCCTTGTCTCCATCTCATTATATTTCATAGTCCGTTTCACTGGTAACTTCTTTGATAAAATTCTCCACAAAAAATCCTCTTGCTTTATAATATTTTTCAAACCATTTTCTTCTGTCTTTTACTGCCTTTTTTCATCTTCTTTTAATTCCTCCCATGAGTGCACCAAATATTTTTAAACCATATTATGCCATTCTTTTCTTTATCTGTTGACGTAGCTTGCATTTAACTTCCACAATTTCATTTTTGTCATATTCTTTTTCTTCCATTCTATTCCTTTTTCTTTTCTTTTCCCTATTTTTCCTTCCCGTACATGTTTATATTTTTCATATAGCATCTTACCTGTCATTTCTTTTTATCTTTCTTTTACCTTTCTCATTACCCAAAATAAATGCATAGATGGTAAGTGCACTACTGGATTTTTTAAATTCGAACCAAAGTGTCTAGCAGGGATCAGGTGCCTACATGGGTTAACAGTCTGCCATCAGTATATCCTTGGGTTACTGGGAGTAGATGGGTTTTAGCCAGCATGAAATTTTATGCCTAGAGGAAAAAAATTTGAGGACAGTGACCAGTGGAAATTGTGTGTGTGTTTGTATGTGTACATTGCAGGACCACTGCAAAGTTCTGGAGCAGCAGCTATAATAATAATATAGTGAATATCTCCTCAGCCAAAGAAATTCACAGTCTTTCATACAGGTTGACCCCTTGCCCCACTCCTTTAGTAGGCTGAATATGTCCATCTACCATTAAGGTGTGCTTACATCTATGGCCATACTCTCTATTTCTAAATTGTATGCTTGGTCTCCAGACTGACTCCGTGTCTGTCAGCCTGGGAGTTTTCAGCATTGTATGAAACCTATTTAGCCTTCATTTCTATGCCTAAGGTTTGTCTCCATAGTAATATTTATACCTTTTGGTTGTTCGTGTGATGTGGCTACCTTATAATTCCTTCTTCTGTTAGACTACCATTTGTTAATGTGTCTGTATCTTTAGGAGCTTAGTAATGTATTGGATCTAGAAAGTTATTCACTTCCATTACTTCCAAATGTTTCACATCCCTGCTTTGTGGTTACTATGTTATCCTGTTGTGAGTAAGACAGTGCTCCAAACTTGTGCATCTTATGTAATGTGGTCCCAGTCTCTAACTGTAGTCCCCTTCTAATGTGCAGTAATTAGGGAAAGAATCGCTGAACAAATCGCCTTCTGTAATAATGATGATGATGACAATGGTACTGTGTTATTATTAATAATAATGGGTTAGGCATGGCCCTTGATACTTTTGTATGACATGTCAAGGACCAGTGATCTCCATGTCTGCTTGTTGTTTGCACTTAGAGGTACTTTTGATTAAGATCATGATAAGCTTGAGACTTAGTCTTGTGAGACAAGGAAGATGGACTGGTCCTATCACATGAGAACATTATCTGTTTTCCATAATGATAGATGTGTAAGACTAGGTCTGTTATCCTTCTCCCAGACTCTCTTGTTTGGTTGGGAAGTTTTTTCAGAGACTTGCTTCCTTGATGGGTTCTGTGAATGTTTACTCTACTCTACAGCAGACTTACACCAATCAGGAGAAGGGTCATTCTTCAAGCAAGATTATGTGGAAAGGGGAGGAATTTAGTAGCCTGGGAAAATTCTAGGTTTTGAGCTAATTGAGTAGAGGAGGACGGACTTGGTGCCACACATCTGTTGTTATGGTAAGTATGAAGCTTTCATAAAAACAAAAGCCACCCTGGAAACACCGAAGCTGAGGAGGAATTACTGTAAACCACTTTCTTTAAGCGTGACACAACACAGCTCCAGGATGGCTTTTGTTTTTGTTCTTGTTTGATTTGCCCCTTAACTGCTTTTTATTTCCAGGTATGAAGCCTTCACTGCTCTGCACTTAATCAGCTGTGTTTTTTCCTGTCTTGCATTCTTCACCGTAACTGATTTTAGCTTCTTGTCATTCCCACTGTCAGAGGAGTACAACTCCAACCAGCATGTGGCATGGCATCAAACGTGGGGCTAGGCAATTGTGCCTAACCTGTGCACCCACCTGTTCTTTTCCCACACCCAGTTTGCATTTTGATCCTGTTTGTCATGGAAATGTTCTTGCATTCAATGCAAAGAAAGTATAAGAAAGGTTTCTCAAAAGATGCTGGATGTCAAGAGTGTCCTCCACATGGTTTAACATGATGGTCTCTCACATAATCACAAGCTTTTGACACAGCACCCTGAGAAGGTGGAAGATATGGAGGTGAGACATAAAGTCATGCCTGTTTGGAGATCCATCATTTAGCCAACACCCCACTGAGTAGTGAGGGGTTGAGTGTGCAGCTTCCATTTTCTTCCTGCCTGCCCTTAGAGTATGAAAATGGTCCATGTGGATCAGTGCTGTAACAAAGATTAAATAAATGAAATAATACATAAGATCATTGCAGCTCCCTGCATTTGAATGCTAGGACTCATGGCATTCCTGAAGTAATGGTGCTGCACACCCAGTGATACATGACAGTTCTTTAGTGGACTCTCGGATACAATGGGTTCTGCTTGTAGACCCTCTAGAAAATGCAAGGACCAGCTCTTTTGGTGGACAGTCGAGTCAATCTTGTTTATTGTTGGTGTCTTTCATTACTTGACTTAAGTGTGACAATGAAACAAATGCATATGCCCCGGGGGGGCATTATTTGAAGCAGACGAACCAAGCATCTAGTTAGCCCAAAAGACCAATGTGCATATTAGTGAGGGCTGTCCATCTCACCTGGCAGACATTCCAGGGATCTCTTTGCACTGTTGAGACTGCCATCCATTCTGACAACGTGATGGTGGTTTGATTTGTAAATAAGCAGGATGAAACTCACACCTATCCTTTTAGTTGAGAGGCAGTGAGAATACGGGAGTGGGGATTTGCCTCCATTCGCATTCTTGTTGATTCTCATTTCCTGACGTGAGGCCAAGTCTGTTGAAGGGCTTAGTTGCTGTCTCAAGTTGCTCAATGAGTGCACTTCATTGTGACATTCTGCAAATCTTTATTATATTTGGCTTATGTAAAGGATTGTTATATGATTTGTTTTTATGGTCGGTAGTACAATATGTTTCCAGATAATATCTGTATAGCTTTGTCATTTAATTAGAACTAAAGCATTTATATGTCTCTTTCTAAATGTGACATTTCTATCACTGTAAATGTGATACAACTCCCCTTAAATAACACGGCGTGCTTATGCCGTGCAACTTGTGTAACTAATTAAATGTAGTCTGTATTTGAGTATCATTACATTTTCCTAAAATGTTGCAGTCTAATTTCAAACTTTCAGTTTGTTTATCTCTTAATTCCTCCATTCCTGATAGTGCACCTTGTTTTCACTTTCTCTCTCTTTCTTTTCTTGTTTCCACTCCTCCCTATCTACTGTAGCTCACACATAATAGACTTTACCTTAGGCGCTCTGCCATTTCTCTAGATTATTATGCTATTCAACATATCCTTGTCAGTGTAACTATATACAGTATCTTAGCCAATAACAGTGTAAAATTTTCATAGGTTCACATGTAAGTACTAGGCTAGTTGCCCTTGTGGCCCATTTTAACCCTAGCCAGTTTCCCTTTTTATGCTCAGAATAACATATCCCATTGATTATAGATTGGCTTTACCCATCCCGTGGTCAATAATTAATTATATATTACCTCAAAAAGAATAACTGGGATCATACTGTAGATAATGTATGGGGACCTATGCATGGGTTAAAGCATTTAGGAGCTGACTGTGTCGATCAGCAGTACTGGGGCTGTTTCAACGCAATTTTGTCTCATACAATTATATAATCTTAGGGATTTTGTCTATGTAAATTACTCATGTTGTTATTCCTATATGTTTGTTACATTCATTATTATTTTTTTTTCTTTCTGTTGCCATATGACCCGGTTCCTGAAGCTCTTTTGACTAGCAGGCTTTCCTGATTAACAAATGAATGTAGATATAAATAAATACATATTTCTTTATCTGAAGGAACCACCAGTAAATGCTAATAGGCATCAGGCTGCTAGTTTTGTGACATTTGGTTCGCAGCAGACATATAAGATATGCTCTGTCTGGTAGATTAACATCATTGTGTTTTTATCATACTGTTATTTCAGAAGAGTTAATAATGTTTCAAAAATATATTATTTTCTTTCATTTTAAATTTTACAGCCAGCAGCACTATTTTAAGCAATATAGATCAACAGCTTCACAGCACAGACTGCTATTTCCTCGTGTATCATATTGTTTGCATATCATATGCATTTTATAAATGTTGGCTAAGTAAAGTGTCATCCAGAAATTTTTATAAGAAAAAATCAGGCCTTGCAGAGCTGTAACCTTTTATTGGCAAGGTCAAATCATGGTCAAAATGACTATTAAAAATGTGATAAACTGCAGTATTTAGTGTAAAATATATTAAAGTTATCAGAAATATAAATGCTTGGTGTTGTTTGACCTTACTATCTAAGCACTTTAAATTTTGTATAAAAGTGAGGTTTTCTAAATGTGGCAAAAAGTGACATTAAACAAATGAAAAAAAATTGCCTCATTAAAATTCAGTGTGTGATTACTGTATTCCTTTGAAGCCAGGAACACAGTCTGCAGAAGTCTTATACATTTTTATTTTATTGTATTTGTGTATCCATTAACTTGCAAAATCATTTGATGCAAGTGTCCCTTTTCAGGGGAGACCTATGAGCTCTGTCTGGATAACTGACTTGCTTGAGGTCACACATATAGGCAAGTAAAAACTAAGGGACTCAAATCCTGGACTACAGGAAGCATCTCATTAACAGTTTACAACCCTAATCCTCTGCACTAACTGCCATCAAATAAGTATGGGTCCTAGTACAATTTTGTAGTCATTTGATGAGAATAAGACAAATCATTTTGAATGTACAGCCTGGCCAATATTAAGATATGTCCTGCTGAAAAATGGTCAGCAGCAAAAGGGGCTAAGTGCAGAAAATAGATTTATGACAGTAGATCATACACTTGTTGACCAGTTTCCTGTAAGTAAGGGAACCACACACACACACACACACACACACACACACACACTTTTGTTTTGTCTTTTTTTAAATTAATTTTAAACTATGGCAACTGTAGCACAGATGCTTTTTTTCCCACATGGGCTGAATGCATAGCCCAGCAGCACCATTTCACAACACACTATATGTTATCACTGCTTGTCTTGTACCTTGTGGTACAGTATGTACCGAGAAAGATGGCGTACATTCTCCAAAGTAAGGATACCTGAGCAATATGGTGTCAACCTTCAAAGGAGAAACTAATTGAACTTGGCACATGTTATATAATTCTCTCCTGTACCTTTGAATGTTTTATTATATTTGATGGCAGAATGATGCTTTTAAGTCTGTTTAGTCTGCTAAATGAAAGTAACTTCTCTTCTTTTGTCTTTACTGTCTTTCATTTTCCACTTATACCATGCTTTTGAATGTCTCAATGGATTTTCTTTGCTATGTGTTCTAGGCTAGAAGTGCATTCCTTGAATCAGCAGCTCACTGTGTAAAGAAATACTTCCTCATATCCAGGAAGTAGTTTGTTTCCAACTTGATGACTTTCTCTTCAGTTCCCTCTTTCTTGTTCAGTGTGTCCTGTCATATTTCCCTAACATATTATTTTGTGATTCCTTATTAAATGGGCTAAAACTGTGGATCTTTAAACTGTGAAAAATAAACAACGAAACAGAAAAAAATAATCAAACTTTTTTAGCATTGTTGAAGTTTTGGGGGAGCATCAGACCTCCTGCAGCTTATATGTACAGATTTCTGTACTTTAGAGTACCATAACATCAGACTTTATATTTTTTATCTAAATTCACGTTTGTAGTTCTGCTGTTTTAAGGATTGCAGTTCTGGTCCTTGAAATTTCAATTAAGAGCAAAATATCCTTTATGGTGCCTAGCCACACATCAAGGCAGCAAAGGGATCAAAAGTTTCTTCACTTCTGTAAAGGAGCTATCCAGTATCAGTTTTGCTTCCTTCTGTTTAGTCTCACATCAGTCCCCAGTGTATTCTGTAAATGCATGGCAGTGGTGATAGCAAATCTCAGTCTGTCTGAAGAGACCAGTCTTTCCATATTTCTCTGACTTGCTTATAGCAGCCCTCACTATAGAAAGCTTGAAGACCTCCAGGGACTACCTCCTAGTTCTCTTTCAGTCTTTAGGGATAACATTGAACATCACAAAGTCCCAGGTGATGCCTACACAGGCCAATCACATTCATTAGATGCCATGTGGGCACTGTGTTTTTTGAACCTTTCTTCCTCAGGACAGAATTCAACCTGTGCAGGCAGTGGTCTTACAAAGACTTCAAAACCAAGAGGTGACAGCAGTGATGTGTCTTATGGCAGCATCCATTTAGGTGACCCTCAGTGCCTGGTTCTACATAAGAGTTTGACAGTGGAAACTTATAGTGCAATGGATTAGCTGTTGGATCCTTTAAATTTCCTCTCCAAGGTATCCAGGAAGTGAATAGATCATCTCAAATGGTTGAACATGAGTATTGTGGCATATTTTTCTCCTCCTGAGGAGAAAACAGCTTTGTGTAACCTGATTGCTTCTGTGTCTTAGGTGGCTACCCACTGTTTGAAATGTGGTTATGATTCTGCTGATGCTACTTCCATGGCTGCTGCCACTGGAACTGGCATGCGGAGGTTTACTTGGTTGCATTTTCTAATCCTTCCTTTGGATGTTAAAGCCGAAATTGTGAATTCTTCCATACAGATGTCCTTAAAAAGTATGATGAGAGAGGTAAACAGATTCAAGGAATTTCTCAATTTTTTTAGCCTTCCTTTTCCAAGTTTGTCAAGAGGGTTTAATGGTATATGTACAACCTTTTTCAAAAAGCCAAATGAGCTAACCCACCAAGCTGCTGGTAAGCAAATGTTTTAAAAAACAATGTCAGGGAAGTTCTAAAAAGAAAGGAAAAACTTCCTCAGAAGAAAGGACAGTCTAAAAATTCTGACTGACTGTTTGGCACACCTTTAATCCTTCCAGAAAGTCTGAACATCCTTTTCTGTCTTTGGCAGCAGAGAGTTTCAGATGAGGAAGAAACTGTTGCAGAAAAAGGTGAAGTCCTAAGCCTGGAAAAATTCCCTTATTAGCCTCAGCAAAAAGTTGAAATCCCTCATCAAAGCCTCCAAAGCCAGCTATGAAGGCAGAATTGCTGTAGACACTAAAAACAACCACAAAGCCTTCTTTAGTTATACCAAGAATCTCCATGACAATACCCAGATTTGCTCTGAGTTACTGCACAATGGTACCTCCTGTATTGAGCCAGCAGATATTGCCAACATATTGGCCGACAGATTCAGTGCCAACTTTACCCCCCCCCCCCCATCTAAAGGACCAATCTCAATACCTGAAGAGTTCCAGGCACCCTGCATTACTGCAGCACAGGTTAAATCTACACTGTCTAAGGCCAAGAATACAGCTTCCATGGGACCCTACAACTGTGTTCTACATGAATTACAAAGTGAACTGGCACCACATCTTTGTGCTCTGTTCACTCGCAGCCTCACCTCAGGCTTTGTCCCTACCGAATGGCGCACTGCTACAGTCATCCGTCTCCATAAAGGAGGAGTGACTACAGACCCTGGAAATTATTGTCCCATTAGCCTGACTAGTCTGATATGTAAGGCTATGGAATGTATCATCATGGACCTAATTTACAAGAATATAGGGAATCTCCAAACTCTAGATCCCACACAGTTTAGTTTTGTGAAAGATAGATCATACCTGGTTGACTTCTTTGAGTCAGTCACCAGAGCAGGGGAATGAAGGTAAGGCAGTTCATACAGCCTACCTCGATCTGGCCAAGGCCTTTGATACCATTCCTCACTCAGGAATTATTGATAAACTCACCAAACTAGGCATCAACCCCTATATTGTTAGGTGGGTTGCAAATTGGCTCACAGAACACACAGTGTGAAAGTAGCAGACACCAAGTCAGACTGCCGACCAGTCATGAGTGGAGTCCCACAGGGATCATTCCTGGGTCCTCTCTTGTTTGGCATCTACTTCTCAGAAGTCCAGCCCAACATGGAGGGACTCTGGCTGACCAAATTCGCAGATGACTGCAAGCGGGTAACCATTATTAACTCCTCAGGTGATGCAGACATCCTACAGAAAGGCCTCACTGAGAACAATGACTGGTGTCAAAACCATGGCCTTAAGCTTAATGACAAAAAATGCGTCATCATCTCCTTTGGGAAAAACTCTGTTCCCACTAATTATCACATCAATGGGAGCCCACTGAACACTGAAAGCGTTATAAGAGATCTGGGGACACAGGTTGACAGCAACCTCTCCTTCGACCACCACATTGCCACTGTGGTCAGACCCTGAAACTGGGGCAAACCACATTGCAGCTAAGCCTTGATAAAGGACAAATTATTATTCCCAGGGATAAAATTCACTGGGTGATATTCCAGGGTGACTCTCTGTCACTGTTGCTGTTTTTTTTGCCCTTAACCCATTAAACTGTCTACTTAGCAGATTAGGTCATGGTTATAATTTGTCTCCGTGAAAACAAAAAAGTGTAAAGACCTCTCATCTGCTTTTTGTGGATGATTTAAAACTGTATAGTTTTTTCAGATGAGGCGCTGAAAGCAAAATTGCAAGTGGTCAAACCTTTCTCAAATGATAAAAGAATGTCATTTGGCCATGATAAATGTGCAGAAGCAACATTTCAAGCAGGAAGGCTGCAGAAGCAAGAAGTTAACAGTCTGGTACAGGAATGTAATATAAAGTAACGAGCTGGAGGGAGTATGTAAGTATTTGGGAATTGATGAAGGATCAGCAATAAAATGTGAACAAATGTGAATAAAACTCTGTAAGGAATATTTTAAAAGATTAAAACAGCCCTGACATCTAGGAACAAAGTCCAGGCCATAAACCAATTTGCTCTTCCTGTTATAACTTAGTTTTGGGGTGATTGACTGGCTCCAGAAGGTATTGGATCATTTAGACAAGAAACCCAGAAAACTGGTTCTCTCTTGCTAAATGATATATAAAAATCAGTGTATACCAAGGTTACGTGGTGTGGGTCTCCTTGAAATCGATTATGTGTAGATTTGCAATTGTAGGACTGCATACATATCTGCTGAATTCATCAGATCCAAACAGTGAAAGTTTTAAAACATGAGAACAAGAAGTCTAATATTACTTCTTTCCTTAGTTTAGCAGAAGCATGTCATTGTTAAGTAGGAATGGAAACCAAACCAGATGTAGACAGAAGTCAGGCAGCAATTGAATGTGCCAAAATAAATGAAAGAATATAAGAAGGATCAGATGAGAAGGCAGGAAATGTGGAAAAGGCATAAATATAGTTGCAAGTACAGGAAACTCTTGGAACACGCTCATGTCCATCAAAATCTGACACAGGAATGATTAAGGAGATGTGAATTTTTAGCAGAAGATGAAAGCAATATTGGTGGCTCAGGATAATGGACTATGTACATGTTGGTCTACAAAGTCCATTGAACATATGGTGGAAACCGACAAATTCAGGTTTTGTAAAAGAGAACTGGAAAACAGTCACACCTCCTTTTTTTCTTTCTTCAAGTTGTTATTTCTTTTTTTTTTTTTATTTTAAACAAAAAACATCTTTATCAAATTATCATGTATGACATAGGCCATGTTACATTTATATAAATGAAAATAAATCATAGCAACACAATTTCATTTGCAAACATACATTCCAAACAGTGCCAACACAACTGGGGCTGCAAACATTATACATCACTTTTAACATATCCAGTCATTGTTAGTCTGCAATTACATAGTTCATTCAAATCCTGCCTTCTTTTAAACCTTGTTCTTCCTCTGCATGTATTGATCCCACATTTCCATTTTTCCCATGTAATTTGCTCCTGCCCATTTCTAAAGATCCCAGTTCCAGTTGTTTTGTCTCTGTTACGTTCGCTTCTCGACTGGAGCACCTTCTGTGTGGAGTCTGCATGTCCTCCCCACAGTCGAATGGCATTCGAAAGACATGTGAAGAATGGGTGTGCCTTCGCTGAAGGTTGGGCATCAAGCTGGCACCTCGGCACCCGTAAAAAAATCTACTGCCAATCATTAGCAGACCGGAGTTCCGCTGTGGCGACCCCTAACCGGGAAAAGACGAAAGAAAACAACAACTACCTTCGCTATTTCTAGTAAAGTTGGTTTAGATTTTGATTTCTCTTTTCTAGGAAATGCTTTTTTGGCAGCCATCATAATTAGACTCAACAAGGCAATATCAATTCTGTATCATAGCTGAAAAAAATAATTCCCCTAGTTACTCCAGTTTGCTCACCCAGCATCTCTGACAGAGCAGTCTGCAGAGAATCTTTTAAGTCTGCCAACTTATTACAGAAAATTAGAAAATATGATGCCAGTTATCTCTTTCTTCCCCATCACACCTCAAAAATGTGCTTTCTCCCTGAGGAAACATTCTATGAGGTCTGCTTGGGGTATAAAATTCCTATGTAAACAGTTCCAGGCAAAGATTCTAAATCTAGATTTTGTTGCTTATTTGGGAGAAGTACTTGTATCCCCCATTGTTCCTCTGTGAACTGTTTATCTAATCGGTCTTACCAATCCTTCGTAATCTCATCTGACTGATTCTTATAATTGTCATGTAATATTTTATATGTTGTACTAATTATTCCTTTCTTAATGGCAACTCCTCTTCTATATTCTACTAAAAACTCTACCAGTGCTGGTCTTTCTTTTAGGACCCCCTATTTCTTTCTCTTTGCCTATACTCTGATTTCAATCCTTGATATGGAAGGCAGTCTCCAGCCTGCAGTCCAAATAAATTCTTGGTGTCTTCCCATTATATTACCTTTCCTTCTCTGATTATTTGCTTCCAATACCTTCCAATACCTTGGTTCCTTTGGCATTTTTCTCCAACATATCCCCACCCCTCTTGCTGTTGTTTGTATTGTTAATTATAGTCATCCCTATTGGCAGAATCGCCTTTCTCCATTCCCATGTTGGTTTAGTTCTAGAAGAAACGGCACACAAACGTCCAATCATGAAAATAATGGCTACACTATAAAGCCCAAAGGTCACAAGTTTATTGTACACACTAACGCTCAAATTTACACTGCGTTTTCATCTCCACATTCAAAAGACTTCATCAGATGTTACAAAATCACCAACTAGCAATCCCTCTTAAATACCCCTTCCTCTAATACATCCTCCAATTAGAAATTTTATTAAATTTAAAAAAAAAAATCACACTTTTTATAAAATAAATCTGGTCAACCTTTTTAAAAATATATTTTTCATATATAGATAAAAAGACAAGTAAAATACTGCTTTAACCTTCATGAAATATTAAAATATATGACAATCACATAAGGCATGATGTATATAAAAGAAGTATTTAAATGTATAAATAAATCTATTTATATAAAAAAGACAAAGTTAAAACAAATTGGTCCACACTAATTGTGACACTGTTGGGGTGGTTTATATTGCTATTTGTGAAATCTGTGAGGCCTTCTATATAGGGAAGGCCACTAGAAAACTGAAAAGGCGTATATATGAACATATGAATGACTTTAGGAAAAAAGATGGGACTAATGCATTATACAGACACCAGAGTTTATGCCCATTAGTGAAATATACATTTTATGTGATAGGGAAAGTGGACATAGACCCCTCTGGAGGAACATGGGAGACTGCCATTGAATTTCAAGAACTATTCTGGAAATTAAATTTGGAAGCTAATAAAGGGGCAGGTTTAAATGATTATTTATCTCTGGCCCCAGTTCTGAAGCTCAGGGCTGCTAAGTTGAAAATTCCTTTTTGGACCACTAGAGAGGAGGAAAGGACCAATTTGTTTTAACTTTGTCTTTTTTATATAAATGTATTGTTTAAGTACTTTGTTTTATATATATCATGCCTTGTGTGGTTGTCCTATATTTTAATATTTCATGAAGGTTAAAGCATTATTTTATCTATATATGAAAAATATTTAAAAAAAAAGTTGACAAGATTTATTTTATAAGAAGTGTGATTTTTTTTTTTTTTAATTTAATAAAATTTCTAATTGGGGGATTTATTAGAGGGAGGGATATTTAAGAGGGGTTGCTAGTTGGTGATTTTGTAACATCTGATGAAGTCTTTTGAATGTGAAGATGAAAACACAGTGTAAATTTGGAGCGTTAGTGTGTATAATAAACTAGTTTCCTTCAGGCTTTATAATGTGGCCGTTTTTTTCGTGATTGGACATTTGTGTACTGTTTTTTTTTGTTGGTTTGTTACTTTTGCACACAACCTTCTTTTCATTTGGTGTTCATAGAAGACATTCTGTTACTGTATGAATATAATGTTCTGTATGATTATTGCTGTTCTGCTTAAAGGTCTACATCCAAAATCCCAGTCTCTCTATGTTACTTGAGCCCCCCCCCCCCCGTTTCTTCATCATCTCTTTCCACTTGTGCTATATATATAGGAGTCTTAACTGTGTTGCTCTGAAAACAGAGCTTCCATTTTTTTAAGTTTTTGTATTATCTTTTGTTTAGTCTCTTTAGGTTCATAGGTGTTTGCTAGGCTAATAACCACAAAGGCCTTTCCACATATCCTTATTGCCACATCAGAATAATTTTAATCAATACTCTTAAATACTTAATTTTATCATGTCCCCATAAATATGGATATTGCTGAAACAATTCGTATGTGGGTACATAATTTACCTCTATTAATTTTGTACCTTAAAAAGGTCTGAAACTGTCTCAATATATTCCACAGCACTGTAATGTCCATTTCTGGTTTTGTTGGATATAAAGTAATGTCATCTACAAATAAGCCAGCTTTTCTTGACTACCATACCAATTATATCCTTGAATTTCTGAATCCCTTATTTTCTTTGCCAGTGGTTCTGAATATAATGCAAATAAGGGTGAGAGAGGACACCCCTGCCTGGTTCCTCTGCCCAAGCAGAGATTATCATGGAGGACACCACCCACTTTAATTTTCGCTTCCGATCTTTCATATATTTTCCTAATCAACCTTACATTTTTATCAGGGAATGCAAATGCTTCCATTGCTCTGCTCCTAAATCCCAGATTACTATGTTAAATGCTTTCTCTGTATCAAGACCCACCAGCAACAGTGATATTTTCTTACATTCTGCTTCCTTCTGGATCATCACTGTTCTGTTTATATTATCAAATGTTTGCCTCTTCTCCACAAAACCACATTAATCCATATCTATCAATTTTGGCATCACTTTTGCCATTCTTTTAGCCATTGTAGACATAAACACTTTTAGGTATTGAAATGGGCCTGTATGAAGCTGGATCTGATGGATCTGTACCATCTTTAAGTATTAGAGCTACTACTGCTTTCTTCCAGGATGTTGGTAGTTCTCCTCCTCTTAAAATACTGTTAAACAAAGCTTTCCAGATCTTTATCAGTTTTTTTCGTTCCTAGCTTCCAAACTTCCACAGGAATACCATCTATTCCTGGGGACGTTCCTGTAGATTGGTTATACATCACCATTTTTATCTCACCTCCTCCTATCCTACCTGTTCGTAATTGAGCCTCCTCTCCCTCTAGCCTTGGCATATTTAATTCTTCCATAAACGTCTCCATTTGTACCTTTTCTTGATTTCCATATTTCTCTACTTTATACGGACTTTCATAGAATCTTCTAATACTTCTACAGGATCCCTTGTTATCTTTCATGTTATGGGATCCCTAAAATTGGTGACGGCCCTTTCTACTTTTGTTGCCGGAGTCATTGTACTAAAAGTTTTTGAGCTCTAGAGTTATTATCAAAAAAACAGTTGCTTAACAGCAATATTTCTAGACATATGCATATTATCAAGGTAATCCCTTATTTTCTGTTTAGCATTCTGTAGTTGCTGCTCTTCTTGTTCTGTGAGATTCCTCCATTTTGCAATACTTTGATATTTGTCACTCCTGTAAGTAGTTTTTATTACTTTTTAACCATATCTCCCTTTTATTTCTACCCTATTTTAAATTCTACTTTAATTTTCTCCCACTCCCTAGCTATATTTTCAGAAGAGGTTTCTATCTTCCATAATAGCTCATGAATAATTTCCACTACCCATTTCTTAAATTCCTCTCTTTTCAACAGATAGGTGGGAAGGCACCAGTGTCTCATTTTTATTTCATTACCCAGTGTTTTTATTTTGGTTATTATTGGTGCAAGATCTGAAATAGTTATTGGGTACGTATCAAGACCTTCAATTAAATGCACATGTGCATGTGAAATGTAAATTCTGTGTAGCCTAGCTCAATTTTTGTATTTTGGAGAATAATACGTAAATTCACTCCAAATTCCTAGTACTGAATTCACATCTTCCTTGCCAAATATTTTCATAAATTTCTTTAAAAATCTACCCTCATTTGTTATATTTCCCTTTCTGAGCCCCCCAGACAAATCTTCACTGTGGAAAAAATCTAATTCCGGTTGCCATCTATAAGTAATATTCCTTGCTGAAAGGTGATTATTTCTCACTGAAATTTCTTTAACTCCATTATAGCAGTTTTTGGTGGAATATAAATGCACTCCACTGTAATCCTCCTCCCTTGCCAGTAGCCCCTTTTTACTATAAATATACCATTATTCTTTTTTTTCTCTTTTATTACTATTGGAGCTCCTCTTGCAGTTAATATAAGTACTTCTGTCTCCTTTGCCCTAGGTATTCTGCTGAAGAACCATCCTGGAAATCATCTTTCGTTATCAAATTCACATGTTCAGTTCTTTCCACGTGTGTCTCCTGTAGCATATCTGTTTGCACTCTACATTTTTTAATATAGTTCACTACTCTTTTTTTTGTATTTATCCAAGAGACCATTAATGTTTAAAGACATTATAGAAAAAAATCATAATCTTGAGTGATTATTATTCCCACCTTTTATATAGAACAGCTTTCTTATTAAATGTCTAGTTCCAGCTTTTGTCCGACATGCATGCACTGTTTAGCAGGTTAATCTTTTATACAATTCTTTCTTGTCATCTCCATTTGAGCCTGTTTCACATCTTACAGAACATTTTGTTTTATTGACAACCCTCAAATAGAAATACATACATACACCCAATAATTTCCTAAAACCTACTAAATTAATAATAACACACAAAACTATGTACATCTTCAAATATTGAAGTTTTACCCCTTAATAGGAACAAATGTTCCAAACTGACACACACACACACAAAGACGTGAGCTAAACAGAAAGTAAGTTTAGCCATAATGAGATGCATGGTAGAGCCTGTGATTCTATTAAGTACTGTCTTTATAGCTCTCCCAGCTGGGAAAACACTTGAATGCTTTCAGAAAACATTTCTCCAAGTCATTTCTGTTTCACAGATTGTCTGCTAGTGACATGAGAACAAGATCCAGGACTGTTTACTAGAAAAAAGTCCTTGTAATATTCAGTATTGTTTTTCATTTACTTGTTTTCTTTTCTGTTAAAACATATTACTATATAAAGCTAATAACCTTAATCTAGTCATTCCCAAGAATGAAAAAAAAAGGACACTCCTTTTTCTTTTGTAATACTCTTTTAACCAGATCGCCTTTTTTAAAAAAAAACAAAACCAGGAGAAAGAGAAAAGGGAGAAAGAAACAAAAAGGATAAACAGAAACATCTATTTACATTAGTATTCCCATTGAACTTAAAAATAACTGAAAAACTTTGCTTTATAACATGCAGAGAAAATCATGCACCACCTAAATAATACTGTTAAGAAAAAAATAGTTTTACTTACAATTCACTCTCTTCCTCATCTTCCCCTCTCTTGAGTACCTTTCTGAACATTAATGACATGAAGTAGGGGCTTATGCTTTAGAGTCCTCTACAAATTAACAAAGTCCAAACAAGTCCAATATTTCCAGATTTTCTTGTTCTATTCCTTTTCACCTCTCTCTCCCAAACCCAGTCTCTGCTTCATCTCCAGTGCACTCTCCATTCTTCTAGTCAACTTGTGCTTTTTTCCATCTCTCAAAAATTCTCCATTGAAACACTGGGAAAGGTTTCACTGGCACAGTCTCTCTCTGATCTTTATTACCAGAAGAACAAGAAGCAGAATCGCTCTCTCTTTCACATCTCACTTTTTGTTGGTCAAATTTTTGTATTTCTTCCATAGCATGTATTTCATCAAAAATGTTTTTGTTCCTCCATTGAAAAAATATTTTGAAGATTGCTAGGTACAGCAGTTTGAATAGCATGCCTGCTTCTCAATATTCCCTATATAATGGAATAAATGTATTCCTCTTCTACCTGATGTACAACGAGTAGTGATTCTCCACAAATACTCTGCTGTCTCCCACTTTTAGTACATTGTCCTTCTGCCACAGTTTGTCAGAATCAACTCCTTCTGCTGGTAAGATTGCATTTTACTATTAAAGGACTAGGTTGTTTTCTCATAGCCAGGCTTGAAGCATACACATGGTGTACCCTTTCAATTAACAGTTCCTGTTGTGGAATAGTTGCTTATTTGTACTTTCATGAAATTAATATAGTCTTTCCCTTTCAGTCTCTCAGGTACAGCAGTAAATCTCACGTTTTCTGTACATGCTCTGTCCTCTAATTCTATTATTTTTTTAAACATCTCTTCTTGTGCAGTCTCATGTTTAGCCAGCCTTTTCTTCATTTCAGGCTCTGAGTTTTGCAGTTTTATCATCTCATCTGAGTATCTGTTTAAACCTTCTTCCATTTTTTCCATCCTTTTATTGTTTGAGTGGATATATTCCATCAGTGTTTCATTTATTTTAGTCCGGTCCATATGCAATTGCTTTATACTTTCCTCAAAGTTACTGGAAGTCATATCTGGAACTTGCACGTCTTTTTGCTGAACAGCTACAGTACTTTTCCCAGTCGGTGTTTTTTCATCACCTATTGTAGCTGATTTCCCTTCAGGTCCTCTGTATTTCTTTTTTTCTGGGGTCCAGGCAGGGCACTTGCTAGTTATTTGCTGAAATTTACTCAGAAATCCAGGTACACTGTCTTTGCTCACATTGGGAAATCTAGAATTAAGCTGCTACTCACTGCGCAGCCATCTTGCAAGTCTCCAGTCAGACATCCTTTTGGTGTGATACACCAATGGTAGTGAGCCCTTATACTGTAAAGTATAGTAATGTGGCAAGACTATTGCACTGGGGATTGTATAAACAATACATGATTAAAGTAGCTGAGAAGCATTGAAAACATGAGCCATAAAGCAGTATAGAGAATGATGAAGTTTTTCACATGCGATTACCCATTACCAACAGTTCAAAAAATATATACAAGAAAATCAGATATAGTACTCCATGAAAAGAAAACAAAAGTAGCATTGGTCAATGAAATTGCTACACCCAGTAATTGCATTGCCTTTTGTACAGAGAGACACAAAGTCATAAAATACCAAGATTTGCAGGTGGAAACGAGTGTATTATGGAAGAAGAATACCAGACAGTGCCACAGTAGTAGGAGGAATGGGTTTCATAAAAAAGAATTTACAGTCATATAGATGTTTTACTCATACATGTAACTCCATAAGAATTACAGAAAGAGTCCATTCTGGGCACATTTCAGTTGCTGCAAAGTGTACTTTTTGGTTAACATTAAACTTTGAAACAATACTAATTTCATGAATTTTAATCATACTTTGACTTAAGAATGGGGTCCATTCCTGTCATGGTACTAGAAAACCAAATGACTTGGAGAAAGTAAACCACCTGATTCATTCATAGATCACACCCATTCGTACATAATATGGCCACACATTTATTCAGTGATGGAATTGCTTTCATTCACCCATTCGTCCTCAGCAAACTGTAATAAAACAACTTTCCTTTAGTATAGAGGGAGACATGTTGTTTCTCTTACCTGAGTGCATATGACTTTGCTTTTTATTATTTTGATACAGAGCAAAAAGAAACAGCATGTACAATATGATTTACTGATTATAGTTCTGGCCACAGAAACTGTTTAATTTCTTCATGTAGTGCAACTATAACTGCTGACATTTTAATCATATAATTGTGCTTCTTTTCCATTTTTTGTATCAGCCATGCCATTCTTTTACTGTCTTTGTAGAACTTCAGCGAACTTGTAGCCTTGGAATGTGGAGCTTTTAGTTAATTCTTTCATTATTTTGCCTAGGAATATAGCAGAAAAAGAGGGTGAAATTGACCTGTTAAGGAGTTTAACGTATACACATTGGTAGGGTTGTATGTGTGTGTGTGTATATTCTTTTAACCATTTTGGATTAGAGGTGTCACAGAAGTGTCAGAATGAGTATACATTTTCTGTTTCACATTGGCACTGAGGTACAGGATATACTGACCAGCAAGGCATTTTGGTACAGTGGGAAAGTAATCTGTTTCTTTGTGGCCAGGGGGGGTTAGCGGTCATAAACAATTACATGCATATGCAATGGAAGTAATGTAATTGCTTCAGAGCATGAAAAAATGAGAGAATTATACTATTTGAAGTATGCTCAGCAGCAGTAGATATGTTTGCAGTTAAGTGGCATCTGTTGTCTGCAAATGGAAAAAGACAGAACATGGTTATCCTTTACTTAATAGGTGCATGCACATCTAAAATAAGGGAGCGAGGTTTCAAATCTTGCATATGTACAAGTAGTGAGAGGAAGGGATACACTGAACACGGAGGTGAGATGTATTTATGTAGTGTAGTGTAATAAGCTGCTAGATTCTAAAGTTTAGAGCTGTGGGTAGTAGGTATTTTATTTAAAATTTGTTTACCTGGCAGAACACTTGGTGTAAGATTAATGAATGACACAACTGGCAGAGAGAGAGAGAGACTGATACTGATAAGTCACCTGGCAACGGGGGGCAAAAACTACTGCAGAATAGCAGGACTGCACAAGAGTCCCTGTTAACCTAACTGACTGCAGTTTTGAATTGAGTTTCTAAGCTAGCTGTTCTGTATATACTAAAGTGGAGCATGGCTGCCTCCTCCTGCATTTTGTACAAAAAAAGCACACTGTTGTCCAGTAGCCTAGTGCCAATTGACCCCAGGTAACGTAAATAGCAGCAGCTGTGTGCTTAACACCACTGCATTTCCATTAAAGTTAGGGAGTTGGGTCCCCCCACCCCAAACATACTTTGTCCATGTTTATGTTCAGTTAAAAAGTTTGATTGTTCAGTGTATGATCCACAGCAGACCCTTGACTTTTGAAAGTGTTCCATTTTGATGCCTCTGCTGTTTTTTGAATGAAAAGTAATTTTGGCAGTTCATTTTCTTATTATTATTTTTGTACGTGTTCTTTTGGTATTTTTCTGTGCTTTCGTTTCAGTAAGATCTTCATTGTGTAATTCTGCCAATTTCCAACAGCTGTGCTGCATCTTGATTACTAATTTACAGTTCCAGTTTTTTAGTTAACTTTACTGTCATGTCACAACTAACATTAACTGTTTTATCTTTAGGAAATATTTAGCTGTGTAAACGCTCCTTTTTACAGGATGTTCTTCCATATTGCATTCATGCAGTGATGTGGGGCTTCTTCCCATGCTATAGGTAAATTCTTTGTGTACTGCTGAATGTTGTATTCCTTCCAAAGGTTTTGTCAGTTTCAGTAGTGGTAGCAACCTGAGCAGAGATATTACATAAAGAATATGTTTTGGAGGTTGCAGTAGTACTCTGGTTTATTGGTTTAGTGAGCGAGGTGGTGTTAGGTAGAATGTAGACTGATAATACTTGTTTACTGACATTCTTGAAAGCCTTCGGCTTTGAAAATGTTATATCATAAATGGTGTTACCTTGAAGCCAATAACAACATTCCATCTTAACTGAACTGTCAGTTGGTCTTTAATGTCTTTACTCCTGGCATAGTTTTCACTTCTCTGTGGATATGTGTACATTCTGGCGTCCATTTCCAAAATAAACCTGTCTCATCCACATTAAATATTTGTTCAGGCAAGTAATTTTACTACAGAATGACACTGTTACTCCCCATTAAGAGCTTCATCAACATCTAGCACTTGTTGCCATCCCAGTTACCTTTACACTATGCATATTATACTCTTTTTATATCTTTTGAACCATGCTTGATTTGCTGTACAGGTTATATTCATCACCTGACTAGTACTTCAGGGTTCCAGAAACACTTCTTGTGTTATTAAAGCCGTATGGGTTTGGATCTGTACTTCCATCCAAATCACAAATTATTTAAGTACTACAGTTCATGCTACTGATGGAAACTGTGTTAAAAGTCTAGAGCTTTGACAATAACATGCCTTCTAGTTCTGTAAAAGACATCAGTAAATTAACATGCCAAAATGACATTCCTAAATATAATTAAACCCTTCAATTAAAAATACAGTACCTTCAGTAATACATGTTATGTTTTGTGCCACCTTTATTCCTTTCTTTTTTTTTTTAATGTTTTAAGACTTACGATTTAATTGTTTATTAGTTCTTTTTTCTCATTTTGTAATAGTGTTTTGTTTTAAAAGCACTTCAAGTTTGAAACTGAACTTGGATTTAATTTTAGTTCAAATAGACTCCTTGTTTTAAGCTGTAAAATAAATGCAACTTCGTTATTAAATAATGATTATACTTGTTCCAAAACATGTACTTTTATTATATTTTTATTGCCCAGCATACGTGCTGCTACTGAATTTTCCATAGGTTCATAGGTGTGTACTAGGCTAATGGCCCTGGAGCCTTTACAAGCCTAGCCCTTAGGATTACCCTGGCATCGTGCCACCCGACCTTAGTTCCCAATGCCTCTGTCGAGTAAAGCCACTGGAGTGATCCTGGGGTGAATTTTCTATTTACCATCCATACATTAAGATTTCTCTCGAAGGGGGTCAGTGAGGTGCTCTGCTTGACATGTATGGGAAGTCTATTCCATAGCATGGGCAGTTTCTGGGTTATGAACCTGCCCCTCCAGCATGTTCTGTTGATTGTGGTAATGAGGTTGAGGTCTCTGGAGCGTGTTTTTATTTTTCATATCGTTAAAGTGCCTCTGTATTATATAAACTAAACTGCAAAGAAAAAAATGCATTGTATTACAACTGTGGACTAAATACAGATGTTTTAGCATTATTATTTTTTGCACCATTAATATTATTGATTTTACTTCTGACATACTTGGAAATCTTACATGAATCATATGGAAATAGACATTTCAAGTAGTGTTGTTTGTCTCTTAAAATAACTGTATGCAAACATGTTACCTAAATTTCTATCTCTCTTGTAAGTAGCACTCGTGCTTAAAGGGGCATTATCTCAGATTTTTTGCTAGTTTGCTTGTTTGTTTACATTTCAGTGCTATGTAAGTCACATGTTCACCTAGAGGCAAGGTTTTCAAAGAGCCTTTTTAGCATACTGCAGGTCGGATTACACAAACCCTCAGTGGAGGTTGTTACAGGAAGGGTGAAGAGTTTACAGTTGAAGTTTGTCCTTTTGTATTTTCCTTCACCCACTCATGAGCAATTGGATTTGTTGAATGACTGGCTATTACTCTGCTAGCAATGCTATCTTGTCACACGCAGACCTGGAGCCTCTTTAGCAATGAGATAATATCTACTTTACTATGTACTTGCAAAACTGTGTCTAATAATTATTCAAGCATAGGGAGTAGTATTTTTGTTTCATGCTTGTTGCTACAAATCTTTTCCCATCCGCTGGCAATTATTTTGCATATGCTCTGTTATTAGAGTTGCTTGCTTGTTTGTGTGTGTTCATTTAGGTGCACTTTCATAATCATACAGATTTTCTCTCATTTTACAGCACAGTATTGCTTTGGAAAGTTGTGCCTTGCAAAGAAACCTGGGCGATATTTTACTTTACTGGTTCACCAGATGCATAGTAGCAAGCACTGCCCAAACCCTGCCCCAGCTGATTGACATACCGCTGTTCTCATGAATAACCAACACAATGTGGTTTTCAAGGCAGAAAACGTGATTTCCACTTCTTTTCAGACACAAATTTCAAAACAACAATTACATGGTTTCCCTTTGCTTTTGCAGGGGCCAGCCCCCCTGCACCCCCCTGTGGGGGCGCTGTGCCCCCCACACCCCCTGTCACTGCCTTCCATTAGCACCAGCAACAGTAGTCTAATGCTCCTTGACACAACTACGTGAAATATTCAGCAAAAGGAAGGGTATATTTAGACACTGGCATGCTATGCATGATGCATACAATGAATGTAGATGAGCAGCTGAGTTAGGCAGCCTTTACTACGGAACGTTATGATGGACTTGTTTTAATAATTGTTAGCAAGCCTGTTGGAAATGCTGCTCATCTACAGTCAGTGTATGCACAATGTCAGTGGCTAATATGCATGGCATGTCAATCATGCCTTATTTCATATTCAGATTCGCTTGTCAGTCATCTGGACCACGCCCACTCCTGTGCGAAACTGAAGGTGAGCCAGTAAAGTAAAATATCGCCGAAACCTGTTGAGAAGTAAATGTCTTAATAATTCTAAATGAATAAAATATTTTGCATATTTTCTCTAAAAATGTCATGCAGATTTGGAACCAAATCTATTCACTGTTCTAAAAGTATTTTTTCATTAGCTGATGCTATATGTTGGTTGTCCTTCAGAAATTACATCATAATTATTTGTCTAATAGTGATTCCATCCTACTGAATTTCTTTTCTCACTTTTTTCTGCCATTCAATGTGGTAAAATGTTTTGAACTTTCACATCTTTACTGGATGTTTGACTTAAGTACAGTTAGTTTACACTGATTAGTATTTGAAAGTTGAAGCAAATGCAGTCTATACATTTCCCACATACTTTTCAGTACCATTCCTAGTATATTTACAGTAGGTAATTAAAGGGATACTTTTTTACTGAGACAGTAAAAATTAAGTGTTGCTACCAAAATCTCATGCCATCGGTGACCCTATATTTTGATGAGTTATAGTAGCTATTTTTCTATTTATGCGTGTAACACATAATATATCTCTTTGTTCATGTTGTTTGAAAACAACAGCATCTACATGTGTTACCGACAGGCTTGCAGTTCAAGGCATTCTTGAATATCTATAAATTCTGTGTATGCTACATATTTGATAATGCAAGTCTTTTAGTGAAACTATGTATGCAGTGCACATAACTGTTTTAGAAGTCCACTTCAAAGCTACTGCTGCAACTGTAAACTCGTATGTTACCTGCTAGATAGCAAACTGGCTAATGGGCATGGCCCAACTATATTATTTGGGAGGAATGCTCTCTGTGAAAAGAGAATTTACCTGCGGTATCTCCCAGTGATCAATTCCAGGACCACATGTCTTTGTATTTACTTCTACGATGTTAAGGCTGATATCAAGAATTTGTAGCTGACCAAGTTTGGAGTTCTCACTACCTCTCTGACTTTCAGATTTTACAGGAGGGACTAGCATGCAGCATTAAGTGGTGCCTGGAGCACAGCCTAAAACTACATGCCAAGAAGTGCAGCACCAGCACTATGTCTTTAGTCAAAACTGACTCAGTCATTAGGGAACCGAGCACTTTCACTGACAATTAGGTATCCATTGATCGTTATGTATCCACTAATGTTAGGAAATCCTTTTACCTAATCACCAGTGGTGATTAATAGAGTATAATATCCCCTATGTACTTATCTAAGCACATGACCTTGAATGACTGCATTGTGTTCTCATTACAGTAATCAAGTGTATGTCTTTCTTGAGCTACCCAGACAGCCTTAAAACACTTTGTCTTTTTTCTGTTCTCCTATAGATTCTGGGGGGTAATCTCTGTCTAACTTGCACAGCCTCAAAGGATCCAGTCCACTGTCACCTGTTGCACATCCACAGAATTAGTAACACCGTAAACATCTGTTCAAGAGAACTCATCTTCTAACATAACATAAATAGGACCTGCTGGCAAGATAGCTATATATCCTAGAAAACCCTGTTAACAGAATAGACTTTCTCTGGATATAAAGCAAAGTAGCTGTCTGACCCTCTTTAACATAACCTGGATGCATGGATGGTCAATCATAAATACAGCCCAGGTCTGGTCCCTGAAGTCATCATTGAAAGGGGCCTAAAACTAGGTATAAATTAGTCTTGCCAGTAAGTACTGACAGTATAGGATATTGTGGCTAGGCTACTAATGTTCCTCTCTATCCATAGCCTACTGTTAACCCATGAATCTATGAACCTAAATGTCACACTTCTTTCATTTTGGCATCACCACATGCTAGCAAGCCAGTATCCTTGACCAGATCCATGAATAGTATTCACATACCTATTAACAACTTCTGCACACCTGCTACATGATAGCATCACATAACAGTGCTGTGTAGTTCAGAGATGTAACAAAACCTAAATACATATACAGATGCAGTACTGTCATCCTGGAAGACTTATGACATGAATGAGCAACAACATTTACATAAGGCTTGCCAGTACACTACTGGATGACCCAAACCATGCAAGTACACCCCAGCCCCTGAATGACAAATGGGCTACTCACACAAAATGTGTTGTCTAGACCACTAAACTTCAGATCTCATGCCAATGACAGAACAGTGTTCTCACTCAATATGTCACCTCTGGTGATTGCTCTCATTGCTATGCATTGATGACAAACCCTACAGTGCTACACCCCATACATGAATGCATCAAATGAAAACAAAGATGTTTTCTCTCAGTGTAGGACTGCTTTCAACTTGTCAAATGTCCACAACGGTGTACACAAGGTATGACCAGTGTGATGATGTCACATTTAGGTCTGTGAAAATGTCTAACATTATGCTGAGGAGTAGTTAAGCATTAAAGGGTAATGTAGTCATAATGACTTATTATGGAATACAATAATATCATGCCAAGTAGTACAACATTTATACACTGTATACATAGTTTTCTGCAAATTCACTTTCCCAACTACACAAATAGTTCTGCTGTTATCCTACAGTGTGGAATTATACTTTTAGTACATTTGGGTGCTGACATGCCTGCATCACATTACTGTAATGTCCCTGTCTTCCCGTCTGTGCACACACATTTGTGTAACTACTGCTAAATTTAAACAATAACGTTTTCTGAGTGTAATATGTATATATAATATATACATATACATATATATAAAATTTGTTTTTAACTTTATATATATAAATGTCTATATCCATATCTATATCTCTATTTATATATATATATATATATATATATATATATATATATATATATATATATATGTATATATATATATATATATGTATATATATATATATATATATATATATATATATATATATATATACATGGATTGTGATATCCCAAGCAAAACCAAGACTCACTCCAAGAAAAGGAAACCAGTCTGGTGGACCCCTGCCATAAACAAGCTATACAATAAAAGGAGGAAACTAGTACAGAAAAGAGTAAAATCCCAAGAAGGAAAGGCATCCCTGATCAGTATCAGCAAGAAACCACGATCCCTCATAAAATCATCCAAGGCTAGCTTCAAAAGAAAAATTGCCAAGGACTCCAAAGATAACCACAAAGCGTTCTTTAGCTGTGTCAAAAACCTAAGTGGAAACTCTCAGATCTGCTCTGAGTTAGTGCGGAATGGCACAAAATACACTGAACTGACTGACATTGCCAACATTCTGGCAGACAAGTTTAGTGTAAACTTCACCCCCTAAAGGGCCC